>NC_048220.1:63192978-63266065 GCF_002007445.2 Ailuropoda melanoleuca | reverse complement strand
AAAGAAAGAAAGAAAGAAAGAAAGAAAGAAATTCCCCACCCCCCATCCGAAACAAAAGCCAGTTTAAATCCAAGCGGCCAGTCAAGAGAGGAATCTACATAGGAGTCAAGGTTATTAACAAATAAAATCATCTTGAGGAAGGCTGGGATGGGGTTAGAAAAAGATGGGCCAGGAATGACTCCAGAGCTGACATGTGGACAGCTGCTGCTGCTTATTCAGTGGTGGCAATCTTGGAAGTTAAAAGCAATTGAGGAAAAAAGACATGGTAGAAGTTTGTAGAAGCCAGTCTGTGTTGCTCTCTGACCTCTTTTACAGTCTCAGAGCAGAAGAGAGCAGTTAGGAATTTTAGGCTTTGGAATTGGCCAGGCAGATAATTGGAAGGGTTTGAGGTGGAGTGATTAAAAGGATTAGTGGACTAGATAAAATGAGGTTCTGACTTTCTAGGAGAGACTAATTGCTAGGAAATAATTGTCATGATGGGGTTAAGTAATGTAGACTGTCATGGTATAAATTCTTAAATAAGTTCTAACAAGATACTACCTTTCTCTCAAGTGTGATCAATCTCCAAAAATCACATTCAAAAATAATTTGGCCCTTCTCTCTGTTTATATTTCAGATTTTCATTTTTTCCTTTACACTGAAAAGGAAGTTTGCAACATTAACTTTTTATTTACCTTTACAATGTAATGTCTGTGAGAGGTTTAAAGATGTGGTATGTGTGAGAAATATAGCCTCTACATTATTCATGTATCAGTCATGAGCTAGAAGAAATCTTACATTCTTGATACACAGAGCTGAATAACTATAGCAAAAATGACTGGTCAGTCCACTTTGGTGCCTGCTAAGTGACATCCTTGGGGCAGGGCATGAGTGAGAACCTGGAGCCTTAAATTTATCACCACTGTAGTTTTAAGGTGAATCATAGCAAATCATATCTTATGGTTTCATGTTCAATTCAACCACAGCATATAGACATGCTTATTTTAAATATAAATAAGGAAAGTATGTGGAAAATATCTAATCTGTGTACTCATTGTATCTAGCCAATCTATATAATTTAGAAACAAGATTTTGGGCTGAACTTGCCAGAATATGGTTCATATAAACTGAGTAATTCCCTGATCCCTTCTCTTCTTATTCCTCACAATCTAAACCACCAGTCTACACAAGGAGCATGATTATATTTGAATCACGAGCATGGTAGTCTTTGTTTATCAGAAAGTTTTACAGTGAAATTGGGACCATGATGCTATCTCCTCACTGCTGTCAAGACAAGTGTGAGTCATAGACAGATGGACAAATTGCATGTTTACATGTCTGCAAACTATATCTGAAGGACATATATTGCTTGTGAAAATAAATATTGATCTTTAGAGGTCATTTTTGTCTCTACACACAGTGAAAATTAGTAAAGATGTCAACAACTTAGGATGGTCATAGGTGGCAAAGGACAAAATTGGATTAATGTCTATTTGTGGCTACTGAGAAACTCATGAATTTTCTCCATCACCTACACAGGTACACAATTAGTGCCACCCAATTAAGAATGACTCCTCTTGTATAACCAGCTAAATTCCCCTGGCTACTAGGACTATATTTTTTTGCTTGATGCAGATATGGGCTGGTTCCTTCCCAGATGCCTGTTCTTTGTGTTTTCTATAGACTTTTCATCCTCAGTGGCCACCTGGTTTATATTCCTTTTGTTTGATTCTAGCTCCCATCTTCTTCAGTTCTGAATAGTTTTGCAGAGATCAGCATATTCTATTTCTTGCTGAATGCCTTCCTTTCTGTGAGTTACATTTTGTTGTTTTTGTACTCTCATTTAATCTTTTTCTTGCCTCTTTTTTAATTAACTCCATCGTTGCCTCCTTCATTATGCTTGTAATGAGGTCACAAAGGTGTTCTGAAATTTCTGCTTTTCCCATCTGCTTCAGTGTTCCAGTTAGTTTTCTTTGGAATTCTAAAGTTTTTTTGCTTAGTAGAAGCTACCAATAAGGCTAACTCTAGGATGGCCTCTTTTCCTTCATCAGTTCATTTGAAAACTTTCAAGATTATTCAGGCTCTCAATGGTGTAAAAGGCATCATTTTCTTTAGCATAGAAATGGAGTTAGAGACAACAACAGTTGAGCTACACAGAAAATTTAAATATCTTTTGAAAGAGTGTGAAGTCTGTTCTTCCAGATTGCAAGTAGATGCAGGTGAGAAATTTCAGAAAGACACTTTTATCCACACTTGGACGTGAAGGGTATGTAGCTAACACAACAAAATGAATTTTAAAGGAAATTTGCAAATAATATATTTTAAGGAAAAAGTTTCTTAACTTTAGTATCTTGCTCCTGGAGCATTATTTTCATATAGAATTTTTCAGTAGACTATTGTTTAGCCATTGCTATAGACTGAATTTTGTCCCCCTGAAATTCATATGTTGATACCCTAACCCCCAATTTGACTTTATTTGGAGATAGGGCCTATAAGAAGGTAATAAAGGTTAAATAAGGTCATAATGGTGGGGTCCCTAATCTGATAAGATTGGTGTACTTATAAGAAGAGGAAGAGAGACCAGATGTCTCTCTTTTCTCCCATGTGCTCTGGGGACAGGCCATTTGAGGATAAAGCAGAAAGGTGGCCCTTTGCAAGCCAGGAAAAGAGTTCTTACTAGAAACCAAACCTTCCCAGAACCTTGATCTTAGACTTTTTAGCCTCTAGAACTGTGAGAAAATAAATTTCTGTTGTTTAAGCTACCTAGTCTATGGCCATTAAAAGAAATTCTTTTAGGGGGTGCCTGGGAGGCTCAGTTGGTTAAGCATCTATGTGACTCTTGATTTTGGCTCAGGTCATGATCTCAGGGTCATGAGATTGAGCCATCCATCAGGCTCAGCACGGCGTCTGCTTGAGATCCTGTCTCCCTTTCCCTACCCCCTGCCCAGTGCTCACATGCTCTCTCTCTCAATGAATGAATGAATGAATAAAATCTTAAAAAAAAAAGATATTCTTTTAGAGAAGCAGTTATGTAGTTTTTAAAAGCAGGACACAAAACTGTATGTGTAACCCAACTAATGTGAGTTTGCTCCTTGGTGAGTTACAGATAGAGACTACACCAGGAGGAGTCGTCACACAAAGAAAACTATTTGCAGTGAATAAAGAGATCATGGGGAGTAACTCCTAAAGCCCTGACTCCCTGAGTGGGGGTAAGTGGGTTTCTGTTTGTTAGGGTTAGGATGAATATTCAGAAAGCGGTTCTGTCGTCCATGTAGAAGCGGGTATGAGGTTGTGCGTGTCTACTTAGGAAACATGCCTATACATGCATCCATGTTATGTTGATGAAGCTCGTGCTTCAACTTGGGTAGAGAGTTTAACATTATAATCGGGTGGAGGTAACGGTCGGACACTTCGTGGTCCATCTGCGCAGGTGTGAGTCAGTGGTTGAGCTCAAACTGGTCTAGGCCAGCAGGAGCTCTTCCAGTTGTTTGCCTCTAAAGATAAAGTTAACATTCCTGCGAAGAAGAATGGGGTCAGTGGAGGTCTTGCTGGTGACAGTTTTAACTCATTAACTCTGCAGAGCACAATTTCATATGCACGAATATCTTAACTTAAAAAGTGTAAAAGAAGCTGAAACCCTTGTATGGTGCTGGCGGGAATGTAAAATGGTGTAGCCACTTTGAAAACAGCTCAACGGTTACTCCAAATGTTAACCGTAGAGTTAGTGTTTAGCTCTGCAATTCTGCTCCTCAGTATATATCTAAAAGGAATGGAAACATACATCCACACACGACTCGTACATAAATGTTCACAGCAGCATTATTTCTAATAGCCAATAGAAAACCCCCCAAAGTCCATTAATCAGTAGATAAATAAAATATGGTATAACCATACAATGAAGTCCTTTTCAACTATAAAAAAGAAGGAAATAGTGATATGTGATACACCAGGGATGAACTTTGAAAACATTATGCTAAATGAGAAGCAAGTCATACAAGCTACATACTGTGTGATTCAGCTTATATGAAATGCCCAGAATAGGCAAATCCATAGATCCAGAAAGGTTGCCTGGGGTTGCGTGTGGGCCATTGGAGGGAATAGGGAGTGTTTGATGGTATTGGGGTTTCCGTGGAGGAAGAACTAAATGTTCTAAAATTGTGGTGATGGTTGCACAACCCTGTGAACTTATTAAAAAACATGCATTGTACATTCTAAAAGGGCAAAGTGAACAGTATATGAATTACATTCAATAAAGCTATTAAAAGTATACATACCCATACACAAATACATACACAGAATCATACTATAAGGAAATACATCAAAATATTAATAAAGTCTTCATGTGTGTTTTAGCTGTTCTTCTTGCTTCTTCATGCTTTATAATATACGTATTTTTCAGATTCTCTATACTGAATATCCTTTTCAATAACCAGAAAATAAATAAATATTGCAAACAAAATAAATGCTCATTTCCCAGGCAATGTTGTTCTCAGAGATTTCCCAACAATAGCATCAATGGGAACTACTGCTATCCACGCAAACTCTCTTCTCTGCCAATTATTGAGTGTTTACCATATACTCGTTTCTCTGCTACATGTTAGAAAGACAAACTAAATGCAGTATATAAGCTTCTTGAGGACAGGGACTTTATTCACTGCTATAAAGAAAGCCCTCAATTTGGTGTATGAATGGAAGAAGAAATGAATGAGGACATCATTTTCTCTCTTCATGGAGGTGACAATCTAGGTGGGGCATAAATTAAATGGGCAATGGGTACAGCATGATAAGCATAGAAAAAAGGGTGCTGTTTTTTGTGTGTTTTTTGTTTTTTTAGATGGGGCATTTAGGCGGGACACAAAACCCAGGATAAGGTATCTAGGACGGGTTTCTTATAGAAGGTGGTTGCTAATCTGAATCCTAAAGAAGGAGTTGTGGGGAGGAGAGAACAAATTCTAGGTAGAGAGAGCAGCACATCTGTACCAAGACCAAAGGTGAGCTGGAGTGTTGTCCATTGAAGAAACTCTAAAAGCTATGGTTAAGATTGTTTGGGGTACCGTGGGTGGGGTTGTAATGAGAGGTGAAGTTGGAAGCACCAGAGGGCACTTATCATAAGAGGCCCTACGTGGAGTGCTGAGAAGTTTGGATTTTATCTTGAGGCAATGGCTAATCATTAGAAGGGTTTAGGTCAGGAGTGTACTCAATTACATTGGTTCTTCTCTTGGTTTGGAAGAGTCCTTTGTGATAGTTGGTGTTTACCTGGAGTTTAGCAAGGAGTAATTTGAAAGTAAAGGAGGAAAAGGCTTGAGGGTCTTCAAGTGATCATTTTATTGCTTTTCTGTCTCCTCCCACACTCACCTCTAACCCTGTTGAACAGGAAGTTAAAATCCTGTGTCAGAACTAGAGGGAGACACTTGGGTTGGGGTTTTGGGTTGGTTGGAAGGAGCAGAGAGCTGTGACTCTCTTGAAGCTTCACTATGGAGGGATATTACTAAAGGCTGGCCTTCCTCTGAAGTGGCCAGAGACTCCAGCTAGGGTTTCCAGCCCTCTCTAGATCTTCCAGCCAGTGTGTGTGGTCTTGTCTTCCCCACCCTATCAATCTACCTAGATACTCTATTTGAGCTTTTGATACTTACAGCTCGTACCTGATAGATGACTCTTAGTTACAATTATAATTACTCAGAATATTTTAATTCCACCTTATATTTTAAATGTATAATATTTAAACCCTCTGTACCACTCTTAGGTAATAATGACATTGTATTTTCTATATATTTTGGCCATTATAAATAACTTCCGGCTTTTAATCTTATAAGCTTTACATGCAACATACCATATCCTAAATCAACATTATATACAGCTAACCGGAGTTGGAGTCCTTAAATGTTTTCATGTGGGAAGGGGAGGATTCAGTGTAGAGAATTATTTGAAGGAAGCTATTGCAGGGATCCTTGTGAGGGACAATGGCAGCCTGAGATGACCTGATATAGTGGCAGAAATGAGAAAAATAGTTAATGTATAAGCGGTAGACATGGTAAAGCCAAATGATAATAAGAATAATGGAGAACACTCATAAGAACCTTTATTTTGTGCCAAACACTGTACTATGTACATTACCAGGATGTTCTCATTTAATTTATTTAATCCCTGCAACAGACTTTGTGAGTTAGAACCCCATCACTGATTCACATACATCTAACCTTGACTGGCAATGTGCTTCAACTGACTTTCTGAACAGCTTTGGTCATAATAATATTGATTTCCTATTGGTTCCATTAACATGCCTTGTTCCTCCTTACTCAGGGCCTTTGTAGTATGCTGTGCTCTATCTGGAATGTTCTGCACACTCATTCCCACCCATTCCCAACTTAAAAGCAATTATCTAGTTAACATCTACTTTCAGATCTAGCTCAAATGTTCCCTATTCCCTTCCTTATTCCCAAATCTAGGTGAGATCCAGTTATTTCATGATCTTATAACTCTATGTATCTTTCTTTCCAGTAGTAATCTCAGTTATAAATTGATATAATTTAGTATATTTATTTGGCTCATTGTTGTTTCATACACTAGGTTATAAACTTATGGGGATAGGAACCATACTTAGGTTTCAGTTTTATGTATTTATTTGTTTTTGATCATCATAATCTCCCCAGCACTTAACACATTGTATGGCACATGGTAGCCATTTGGTTAATATTGTTTAGACAGATTGTGAATTTGAAGACTTTCACTTTCTGCTGTTTACTTTTGAGAATTCATCAGTTTACAATGATTCTTTCACTACACCTGTGGCATCCTTTCCCAGTACTTAGAGTGACCACGGGTACTCCTAACACTATGACACTCAGGATTTCTCTTGAACAGTAATAGTCAGCATGCTACTGTGACTTCCAGCTTCCATCTGCCTCCAGGATTCATTCCTCACCCTGTGACTAACACTTCTCCAATGAGAACAAAGCCTTTTAATGTTGTAGATTCATGATCAAACACAGAGATGTGTGCCTATGAGTTGACCACTATTCTAGTCAAAACCTGGAGCAGTTATTTTTGAGACAAAAGGAAGGGAAATGATCAAAGGCTGGGAACTTTTAGTGCAAATAAAGGTTGGCTCATACATTTTAAAGACATGACATTCATAATATCAGAGTGCAAGATGAAATCGCTAATGTAGAGATTGCAGTTCAAGAGAGTAGTAAAACTTTTGGCTTCAAAGGCAGGGAAGACCAGCACTTGATCGCTTCTCTCTGCCTGCTTGAGGGAAATTTAAAAATGAGACAGAAAAGGAGACATCTCTGAATTGAGTTTTCAAAGAGTCAAGAAATTACAAAATTGAATCTACTTTAGGATTTTATTATGTAAAAATATTCTATGTATATAAAAGGGAAATGACAAGATGAAATTGTTTGTTTGAGGTAACAAGATTATAGGTGAATTTCTTCCTGTATTTCATTTTGATTAGCATTTGTATCATATGCAATATATAACATATTTTTTCAAGGAACTCCAAATCTTCTATAAAGTTCAAAGTTATAATTACTGTGTATTTACCACGTGTTAAGTTTCCTATTATATTATTTTAGTTATTCTCAATGACAACCCTGAGATGATGATGTTGAAAAGGTAAAACAAACAAACAAACAAAAAAAAAACAGAAATTTTCTTCAGGTCCTGTACCTTGCGAGAAGTGGAGTTGGGATCTGAACCCTGCTGATCTGACTCCAAGCTCAGTTTTCATCAATTGTCCTATTTTGTTTCCTTTTAGAGGCACTTGACACAATCTCCTCAAAGACTTCCCAAATTCCTTGATACTGTTGAAAGTATTCCTTCCTCTGCTGCTTTGTTACAATTAATTATTTCAATAGATATTCATTAAACATTTGCTATATGCCCGTGATTGTTATGGTTTCTGGATGAGCAAAGGTGAACATAATGGACAAGGTCCTTACCCTAAGGTTACTCTAGTAGAAGAAAGATAATAAACTTTAAAAATAGCGAGCAAGAAATCTATGAGATCATAGTAAGTGATATGTAGAGAATGAATGTTGATTATCTGTTAGTGACTAATTATTGGACCCCAGAAGCTTGAACTAGTGTGAAGACCTCTCCGAGGAGGAAACATTATAGCTGAGACCTGAACAACAAGGATGATAACCAGCAAAGGAGCAAGTTTTTACAAAGGCCCTGCATGGTACGTTTAAGTTATGGAAAGAGGAGACCAGTGTTGCTAGAGCATAAGAGATGGAGAGGCATGTGGTTGGAGGAGAAGCACGTAGCTGGGTCATGGAGGGATTTGTAAGCCAGAGTAAGGGAAATGGATTTTAGTTTAATGGACATAGGAAGTCATTGGAAGATTTCAAGTAAAAAATATTCCTGTTGCTATGAGGATAAATGGATGGTAGAGGAACAATCAGAGAAGCAGAGAGATGACTTTGAAGGCTGTTACGATATTCCCATACACTGACACTGGAAGCTGACAGTGGTTTTGTTGGAAACAGTGGTTTGCAGCCCAGAGTGCTCATCAGAATTACCTGGAGATTGATGCCTCTTCCTCACCTTCCCTCCACCAGGTGTCTGAGTCAATATTTCTGGGATGGGGCCTAAGAACTGTCCAACAAGCTCCCAGATGATACTGATGCTAACTCTCCAGTGGACAAAGATGTTAACAATACAGATAAAAGGGGAACGATTAAGATTGTATTTTACAGTTGCAGTGGTAGAACTTGCCAATGAATTGCATTTAGGGAGTGGAAAAAGAGAGGAATCGACCCCTAGAATTTTGGGGAACTTGGGGAGGGCTTTTCACTGAAATGAGGTTCTCAGGAAGGAACAGTTTTTGATGGGATGGAAGTAAGGGAAGATTCAGGATTCAATTAAATTAGAGAAAAATATGAGGACATAATATTTTATACGATTATACTGGATTATTTAAATATAAATTTATATGATTAATTACAGCAATCTAAATCCTTTCACTGAGCTGGGAAGGTTGGTGCAGGTGGCATAGCTAGCTTGAGGAGCTCCCAACTAAGTGCTGGGGGTCGAAATAGGGGCTACAGCAAAAGAGGGTACAGTGAGGCTGTTGGAAGCCAGAGTTATGATTTAAGCCAGGTGAAGTGACTGAAAAACAATTATGTCAGGAAAAAAAAAAAGAGTGTCAGAAATAAGTATGGCAGACTCTATATGATAGGGCTGGCTGGTGTTTTTGTCTAGGGCATATGGGCTGCAAAGTGTTTTGATCGACCAGACCAATTTAGAGGATGAGTGGCAAGACAGGAATGTGTTTCTTAATAAGTACACATGAGAATAAAAACAACTGAACTTTATAGAGCACATAGTGTTTGTTAGGCATTGCTAAGTGCTTTGCATATATTATTTAACTCTTATAATACCCTTGTTAAAAAACAAAAATTTAACTGACTAAATTTGAAAAGTCTAATTGGCTTTATTCAACAATTAGGTTGTATCCCATCCAGCAAGTAGAAAGGAGCTCTGAGGACCTGTAGAAAATAGAAGGCTTTTGTAAGCAGAAGCAGGTAGGAACAAGGAAGTCATAAACAGAAGATAGGATTATTTCAAGCAAGATCACTTACCTTTGGGAAAAGGGAGNATTATTTCAAGCAAGATCACTTACCTTTGGGCAGGCAGGGGTCTATCATGCCCATTACCTCTCTAATATTGATCAGGAAATTCCAGACTATAGGTTTAAAATTCCAGTCTTGGGAGAGGTTGAAACTGTAGTTGGGTTAGGTTTCAAGTCCTGGTTGCTGATGTAGGGCTTAGCACAAATGACTCCATTTTGCACTTGTTTCTTTCTTTCTTTCTTTTTTTTTTTAAATACTGTGTGGAGGGAAAGCTCTTCTATTCTCACAACACTTCTGACACCAAATGTGTGGATTTTTATAAACCAAGCAATTCTCCATTTCTTGGAGGACACCAGCTGGGTACCCTACAATTTAACCCAAGTCTGACACTGACTGGTATTAGGGCAGACCCTGCAGATTAAGGGCTCAGTCTCAGAAGAGTGCTCCTGACTTGGGATACCAATTGCATGTCCCAGGTTGTCACCTGTAGTTCTGACTGCCCTGCTATAAATCAGGGGGTCCCACAACTCCTTCTTTGGGTTTGATAATTTGCTAGAATGGCTCACAGAACTGCAGAAAGTGCTTTACTTACTATTACCAGCTTATTATAAACGATGCAACTCAGGAACAGCCAAATGGCATAAGCCAATATATGTGGCAAGTGGTGTGGAGCTTCTATAACTTCCCCGGGTGGGTCACCCTCCCAGCACCCTGATGGGTTCACCAACCTGGAAGTTCTCTGAACCCGTGTACTCACGGATTTTATAGAGTCTTTGTTAGATAAATATAACCGATTAAATCATGGGCAATTAGTGATTGACTTAACGTCCATTCCACCCCCACCTCCCCAATCACTGGGATTATGGGGGGATGGGGCTGAAAGTTCTAACCTCTAATCACATCCTTTGGTTCCCCTGGCAACAAGCCTTCCCATTCTTAGGGGCTTTCCAAAAGTCACCTCATTAACATAAACTCAGGCGTGGTTGAAAACGTTTTGTTATAAATAACAAAAGATACTCCTTTCACCTCTGTCACTCTTGAGCTATATCAGGAGCCAGGGACAAAAACCAAATATTACAACCAAAGATACTCCTTTCTCCTTTTTCAATTGAGAAACTGTAAGGGTTTTAGGAGCTCTGTCCAGGAGCCAGGGAATGAAGACCAAAATACATATTGCCTATTTTATCACAAATTCATACACTATGAGATAGGTATCGTTATAATCCAATTTTATAGATGAGAACTCTGAGTCTGAGAGGACTGATGCAGGCAGGCCTTGTCTGGGGACGCAGAGGGGGTCCCACAGGAGCAGCCAAGAGGGTCCTTGGCTTTGTGCAGGATAGAAATAATCAGAAGGGGGAATGAAACATGAGAGACTATGGACTATGAGAAACAAACTGAGGACTTCAGAGGGGAGGGGGGTGGGGGAATGGGATAGACTGGTGATGGGTAGTAAGGAGGGCATGTATTGCATGGTGCACTGGGTGTTATACGCAACTAATGAAGCATTGAACTTTGCATCGGAATCTGGGGATGTACTGTATAGTGACTAACATAATACAATAAAAAAAATCATTAAAAAACAAAAAGAAAAAAAAAAAGAAATCAAACTCCAGCCAAAAGGAAGTGAGAGCAGAGTTTACTGAAGATACAGAGAGAGTGTAGTTATGAACAGAGCAACTGGGAGACTCTGAAAGCAAAGCTGAGTGAGTCTTGTCTTTGCTGGGGGTCTGGGATTTTTTTTTTTTAAGCTTTTATTTATTTATTTGACAGAGAGAGAGGGAACACAAGCGGGGGGAGTGTGAGAGGGAGAAGAAGGCTTTCCGCTGAGCAGGGAGCCAGATGGGGGACTCGATGGGGGACTCGATCCCAGAACGCTGGGGTCATGACCTGAGCCGAAGGCAGAGGCTTAACTACTGAGCCACCCAGGCGCCCCTGGGGGTCTGGGATTTTTATTGAGGATTGTGGTCTGGTGTACATTTCCTCTGAGGCATCTAGGAACTGGTCAAAACAAGGACGAGTCCTCAAGTGTCCTCCATAAGTCACTTACGCCCTGGAGCCAGGGGTCATGGTGAGTCAGTCTTGGAAAACTCAAGACAACCCTCCCCAGTCACTCGTTAAATATTATCTACTGTGCTGGAAGACTCCAAAAAAAAAAATCATTAACTCGTTGACCTTTACAAGGAAGACATACATTATCAGTTTAAAAGGCATGTGTGTAAGGTGGAGGTGGAGGTCCTAGCGAAAATAGAACCAGGAAAAGGAGCAAAAAAAGCAGTTTTTCATGGGGGTCCCTTTAGTTTCCCTATCTCAGTATAACTTACCTGAAGTGATATAGTTCAATAATGATAGAGCTGGGATTCAAAACTGGGTGCTCTTCAATTTCAGTATAGTTTAGAAGGTTTTAATCTGTACAATTTTAAAACAAACATTTCACTGGGGAGATTAATTAGCTTTTTGCTGCCTAGTCTATAAAATGTTTAATGTCAGGCTTTAGCCCGGGACATATCTCCCTCCACCCACTTATGTCATTACTTCTATTGAAAAGTCTAACCTAGTGGCACCATGTTATTGATAGCTCCTCTTCCAGGAATGTATTTCATTGTAAGCTTGAGGACTGTTTGCATGATTTTTGCTTGAATAGAGTATCATCAGCACAGAATTAGCTAGAGTCTATATCGCTATGTATTTTTTAAGTGTAAATACATTAATCATAGTATGAAAGTGTTAAATTTCCTTAAGAAGACTTTTTTTCTTTTTTTAAACTTCCTAGAGATGGGGGAAATCCTCACATACTGAAATGCCAGGCTCTTTATCTACTTACCCTCCCTTTTCTTTGTCTGATAAAGATGCCTCCTCTTTGTTGGTCATTCCCTTCCAAAATGCAGTTTCCTAGGAAAATAAAAAGAACAAAGGATAGCCCAAAGACATAGCCCCTTAAAGATCTTTTGCGCCTATTCTGGATGCCTTCCTCTGCTCTGTATGCTTCACCACCTGAACCCTGACTGCTGGTCAGTCTGTGATAGTCTCCTGCCCAGACAAGAAGGAAAATTCCATAGGCTTGTTTGGGGGACCAGAGAGAAGAGAAAAATATTTTCTGAACACATTAAATTTTTCTTTCTTTCTTTCTTTCTTTCTTTCTTTCTTTCTTTCTTTCTTCTTTCTTTCTTTCTTTCTTTCTTTCTTCCTTTCTTTCTTCTTTCTTTCTTTCTTCTTTCTTTCTTTTTTCTTTCTTTCGTCTTTCTTTCTTTCTTTCTTTCTTTCTTTCTTTCTTTCTTTCTTCTTTCTTCTTTCTTTCTTTCTTTCTTTCCCTTTTTTTCCTGCCCAGAGACGCTTTCTAGGCTGTCCTCTTGCTATTTTCCCAGGTCTCTGAATGAGGTATTCATTTAGACAACTCGAGAAACTGAGTAAGGGTGGAAATGCCGAGGAACCCATGTACTGAATATAGGCTCTTCAAAGGCAGGGAGATAACTTTTATAGAAGAAATAGATTACTTTGCACTACTATATTATGCTAGGTAGTCATTTAGTAAATATTTTTCAATTTTTAAAAAACTCATAGAAACTGCTTTACAGCTCTGCAACAAACAGCACAGATACATAGTATGTTTAATCTGTTGCTGGCCGGCCTTCATTTCTGCATTAAGGACTTTTAAATGCACCTTATATTTATAATTGAAGAACACTTTCAAAAATAAGACTTTCTTTATTGTATGAATTTTTGTGCTTTGAAACAATTATGGAATGATATAAAGCAAAACATGTCTTGACTGGGTATTGATTTGAATTAAATGGAAAAGCAAGAAAATCCTGAGTTGGTCGAATACATAGAAATATGATATGATTGGGGGCTGGGAAAGTGGTTGGCGAAAGTTCTTGTTTCTAATTATTTCTGTAATAGTACAGATAGGTTCTCAATATGTTGCCATTAGCTGTGAGGAGTTGCTAGTTTAAAAGTAATCTCCTGAGGGCAGCGTCAAGTTGTCATTAACAATTAATATTGGAAATATTTGATATCTAATTACTAGTTAGAGTTAATGAGAATGGGGTCCAGGGTAGGGTGATCAGGAATGAAGTTAAAGCATTTTCCCAGAGCTAGCTTTTCATGGAGATGGTCTGGAAGGAGTGAGAAGAAAACGCAAGAGAAAAGCTGCCCCAGCTGGGCGTTTGGAATCTCCCATGCTGAAGGAGACCACCTTGCCTAGAACCCTTGCTGACAGGAAGGTGATGAGGATTTTAACTGTACTACATGACTCAGCCTTTATTCTCTGGCCAAAACAGTTATTCTTGCTTTGGGGGGGATAGTAAGAAGGTAACAAATCTGAAATAGGGGCAGCTGTTTTATAGAGGAGCCAAAGACCTGTGCCATGGTCCAATACAACAAGGTGAGTTGGACCGATTAGATTCTCCCTTTCAGTTATTTGAACTACATTAATGGAAAGAAGTAAGAGCTAGAGCTGGAAGGATGCTATGGTGTGAAGTTGGCACCACAGTGGACCATAATGAAACCAAAGTTTTTAGGGAACTAACATTTTGAATAAGCAAAGGAAGGCAGTACCTAGCCCAGGGGAGGCAGACACAGAGAGTAACTGGTTCTTCAAGCCTGTGGGTAATCTCATAATAAACTTGCCTGCTTCTATGATGGCCTATGCCAACCTCTTTTGTAGTCAAAGGAATCCAACTAAAATACCGCCTAATTAATTTTTGTTTAGGATGATCTTGACAGAAAATACTGAAGTGTGTGATCACTGTGCCACTAAATTTCTAGAAGAAATTTGTAGATATAAGAAGCAGACAGTGTTATTTAAGAGGAAGGCATTAAATTTGATATGCTCACTGGTAATCCAATTTCAAAATCAGTCTTCTCAGCCCACCTAATTCTCTGATCTAATCTTACATGAACATGGTTTCTGAGACTCTGCATGGGTTTTAAAAAAAAGGAAGGATGACTACTTTTTGCGTAAAGGAAGGTAAACATAGGGAGACAACTATGAAATTATCTATAGCACTTGATCCTATCAAATGGATGTAAGTGAAATTTCATCCAGATTTAACTCACCCTTACCATATAGTAACACCAGGGTCTATCCAAATTGAGTTTATTAAGATTTTTTTTTCTTTTTCTTTTTTGCTTAATCCACTTTCAAAAGTATATCCTATGGGGAAGTTTGCTGTGGCATCATTCCTAACATTTTGGTTCCCACAAATGATTAGTTTTACCATAGGATATGAAGAAAAAAGAAGAGCAAAAGATCATGAAATGAGACCATATTGTCCAAACACACTATGTATGCCTTGGCAAACAGAATGCATATATTAAGACAAATCACATTTAACTTGCCAGAGAACTGGATCAAAGCTGGCACAGAAAAAGACTCCTGTTGGACAGATCAGTCAGGGAAGCTTAACAGTGGTCCCTGTGAAGTAGGGAGACCATTTAATGTATCATCCACACTGGGACATTTTGAGAGTGGTAGGGATGCTACTATTAATTACTATGTCAATAGATGTAAACTAGAAGTCTTCCAGGAAACTGGAGGCATGGTTGTCCTATAAGGAAGCCAATTCATCATTTCCTCTGAAAAATTGCATTTATCTAATGGCCGAAGAACTGAAAGGTGGAAAGTCCTGAATCTGGGGGGGAAAAAAATCCAAAATCCAGGTCTCTTGAAACGGCATACTGTTAAAATGACTAATAAAAGTCAATATATCAGGGTTTTTGCCTTTAGGGCACATTTTAAGAAAGTTTATTTAGGCTTTGAGTGGGAACTTTACCCATCTTAAAAGCGGCATCTCCGCTACTGCTGTGAGGAGCTTTGGCTCCCGGGACTCCAGCTCACTTGTGCCGGGCACACCAACTCTGAAGACTTTCTGGGCCAGGTCATATGCACTGGAATTTAGTTTAGTGTTTTGTTTTTCTTTTTTTAATTGAGGTAAAATTCACATAACATAAAACTTACCATTTTAACCATTTACAGTTGAGTGTCTTCTAGCATACAGTGTTGTGCAACCATCACCATGATCTAGTTACAAGACCTTTTTATGACCCTAAGAGGAAGCCTCATACATATTAAGGAATCAGTCTGCATTCCCCACTCTCCTTGGCCCCTGGAAAACAGTAAATTGTGTTCTGTCTGTATGCATTTGTCTTTTCTGGATACTTCATATAAATGAAATAACACAATATAGGGCCCTCTGTGTCTGACTTCTTTCTCTTAACATCATATTTTCAAGGTTCATCCATGTAGTAGCATGTATTGATGCTTCATTACCTTCCATGGCTAGGTAATATTCCGTTGTATAGATGTACTATATTTTGTTTATTCGTCATTTAGTGATGGACATTTGGGTGTTTGCACCTTTTGGCTATTTTGAATAGTGCTGTTATGAACATTCTTACACAAGTCTTTGAACACCTGTTTTTAGTTTTTGGGCGTATACATACCTAGGAGTAGAACTACTGGATTATATGATAATTCTATTTTAAACTTTTTGAGAAACCATGGAATTAGTTTGATAGGCAGGACAGTCATAAGTGTGTTCTCAGAGAAGGGATTCAGGAGTGGCCATCTATGTATAGGACCATTTCCTCAAAAGATTGAGACCCAAAGATGTATATCACTTTTTAAAAAAAGATTTTATTTATTTATTTGAGAGAGAGAGTGAATATGAGGAGGAAGGACAGAGGGAGGGAGAGAGAGAGGAAGAGAAGCAGACCCCCCACTGAGCAGGGAGCNGGAGAGAGAGAGTGAATATGAGGAGGAAGGACAGAGGGAGGGAGAGAGAGAGGAAGAGAAGCAGACCCCCCACTGAGCAGGGAGCCCAGATGGGCAGGGCTCAATCTCAGGACCCTGTGATCATGACCTGAGGTGAAAGCAGCTGCTTAATGGACTGAGCCACCCAGGTACTCACGTTCTAACACATAATGGAAGTATATTTGGTTATTTCTAAGCTAGGCAGACTCAGGAAGGAAGCCTTAACACCCAACCCCTTACTCCACCAATTGATTTATTTATACAATAAAATGAGGTAGGAAATTTGGCAGGAGTTTTTGGTTAGGAGTTTTCTCTGAGTCCAGCACTTCTCTTGGTGCTACTGAGTCCCTCATATTTCTTAGATTTATTTTGAATTTACCAACGTTTGCAAATTATAAAAGGAGACATCGCTATGTTTTTTACTTTGTATTTGTCAAGCACCACTATCCTTCAGAGGCTGATCTTTTAATATCTTCAGAACAAGTGATTTCCTTGTTTTGGTAAGAAACTGCTAATATAAAAAGAAATGAACATACAATGTAAGCACACTGGGTTTTTTTCCCCTTACTCTTTTAAAAAGTATTATTCTTATCTTTATGAAGTAATTTTTTTCCTATGAAGTAGTTTATTTACTAGAAATAAACCCTTTCTTTATATAAGAACAGAAGGAACACATGTCTTTGGAAAGCTAACAGATAGGAGTCTGTGTTTTTGACTATTTTACCAATATTATTTAAGAAGTTTAAACAGAGGGTTGACTAGCTTCCAAAAGTAAGTTGGGAATACTGTAATATACTTTGATTTCTTTTGGATGGAGGGTCCAAGAAATAAATTTTATCCTGGGTTTTCTTGTTGTCAACTAATGAACAGGCAAGGGATATCTAGGGGAGTTAGACGTGTAATCACTACCTATTACGATTAGACAGTGGTTTCAAATTGTTTCCTAGCTTCACAAAAGCTCTAACTCTCTGCCTTTTGGAATGTTTACTCAACACATTACATATGTGCAAAGGATTTATCCTATAGATGTGAATACTTTTCAGCTCATATGTGATAATTTCTTTGCTTTTAAATAGCTTTTTTGGGGAGGTAGACATATATACATATTTATAGTTGTATAATTGTATGATTATAAAAGGTCAATTGATCATATTTTCAATCTCCTTTGTTCCAAGATAGCAGATGAAAATATTCTCCATTCTGTCCTTTATTAAGAGAATTTTGAATATTTTTGTCTTTCCATCATTGTGGCAATACACCTTTATTGATTAAATAAGACAATTATAATTTTGCTTTATTAAATTTCAAATGTTTCCTCTGTTATAAAACTAGCACAGACTATAAATAATAATAAAAATTCAAGATCATAATTAATAAAATGATCAGAGGCAACGACAATGAGAGGAATGAACTAATGAGCAAGACTAGCAAAGGTAATGTTTCACATAAACAGAAAATGTGTACCACACACTGGAAACCTCGTAAAGATGTTGGAGGTCAGCATTTTGGTCAGAAAATTAATTTTTATCTCTTCAGAGATCCAGGCTAGTCACATCGTATGTGTGTGTGTGTGTGTGTGTATTGTACAGAATCAACAGTGGAATGCAGATTGTAATTTGTTAGGGTTTTTCCCCCTGTATTGTTCAAACACTATGATTGTAAACCTTGAGGTCTGAACATAATACTTTGATGTTCAGTGTTGGAAAGGATGGTTAGCAAAGGAAAATCACCCTGAAATACCAGACTCTTTTGACTGGCAAAGAAATAAAAATAACCAGGAAGAGAGAACAGCAGCAGAGGGGCGGCATCTGTTTCACTTCTTTAGGAACCGCATCTCATGGACCCATTCATTAAAATTCCAATGTGCCTATGCTTTCTTTCTGTGAAGCTGCATTTTAACCCTATTAGATTTGGAGTAGAGATAGGGAGAGAAAGAAAGAGAGGAAGAGCAAGAGGGGGAGACTGAGGGAGAGCGTCCTCGTTATAAGTGTCTCACATCTACTACATTGGATAATATCTACTATGGGGATTGTAAACTTTCCGGCACAGTGATATATTTTTGAACATCTGAGATACTACACACTGAAAACACCATGAAATAAAAATAATCTCTTCACACTTCCCAACTGGCTGTTTATCAACTTTTTCCTTTCCCACATTTATGCATGAAGTGTCCCTTTGCAGCCAGAAACCCTGTGGTGTTTTTGGCTCTGATTTGGACAGTAACTAGCTTATTTTCAGAGTTAATGGCAAAAAGCAAAGAAAAATGTAGTCCATTAGTGTGTTACGTTATGTAAAGAAAACAAGATTGCTAAATGCTGCCATCCGGTATACTTTCCAAGCATTTATTTAAACCTTTTAATTTCAAATCAAACATCAAACTGAACAGCCCCAAATAATAGAGTTGAAAAAAAGTTAAGTCTCTGTGTGTCTTACAGTGATTGACCCACTTCTTTAAAGTTTCTGTAAACCCATCCTCTATCAAGCAACCTCCAAGGGGAAACACACAAATGTATACATACTTACATAACCACAGCAAATACTGAATATTGACTTTCCTGTTTTTCTATCCTTCCCTTCCCTCCAAGGGAGGAACAGTGTAAGGTTTAATTCTCTCCATGGCTGCGTGCTTGTGTGTGTCTGCATTGGAAATTTAACAAGCCATGACGATAAAAGATGAGTAAAGTGGGTTGTTGGACCAGGAGGGTATGTGATCCAGAAATTTGCTTTGAGGTTCATCAGGGGCAAGTTTTTATACTGGATACTGAGTACGAATAATGTTGCTAGTTTGTAGATGAGCCTGAAGCTAAAGATAGGCTGTCTGTCAGAAGGCTGCAAAGGACATGACAGGGCTACTAAAGCAGGTTTGTCTTCTTTAGGCTGGGGATGCTCCCACAAATAGGCTATTTTGGTAGCAAAATGCAATTATACCTTCCAGGCCAATAGTTCCAGGGAAATGTTTTATTTTGCTCAGAACAATTAATGAAATTACGCAATTCTAGAATTAAAGGGTATCTTCTCTCTGTTCATGTAAAAGCAAAAAAAAAAAAAAAAGAAAGAAAGAAAAAGAAAAAGATATATCCCAATACACTAATTATATGTATAAAGGCAGTTACACACTTATTCTTTATATCTTTATAAGTACGTAAGAAATAGTTCAGAGGAATACACTTATAACTGGTAACATTGCTTACCTCGTGGGAGCTGATTTGGATTGGGGTGATGATTGAGTGCGACTTCAGGGTTCTTTGTAACGTTTGTAGTTTAGTGCACCGGCATAAATGTGTCACTTGAGACATTAAAAATTAAAATAATTTAAAGAGTTATCTTTTCTAGGTGCTTGTCCTTAAACAGAACATCTCAGCTGTTCAAGATAGTCTGTTATTTTTCTGCTTAAAAGTTTTTATCTATGGAAAGCTGTCTTCCTAGCCATTCTAGAATTTTTTAGACTTCACTGTTAAATTTTTTTCCCTTTATCTCTAAGTTAAATTAAGAGAACATAAATATCTCTAAGCATTTCTTTTGGTTCTGTTTTCTTCTTAAAAGGTGAATATAAGTGAAGAATACTGAGTAACATTTCATGAAACAACAGGGCATTGCTGAAAATTTCCAAGTAATGGCAGCATTCAGGACAATTTGACTATTAGCATCCCTAATAACATGGAATTATTTCTAGAGCAAAGTATAAGAGCAAGAGTAGGAACAACACTACATTTTAAGCATAAAGTCTTAATGTGTAAATACCATAATCCAAAGCACTAAGTTTGCAGGTGAAAAATGCAAAACCCATTGAGTGTTTTGTGGAGTTTTCAGTTTCATCTGCATATGTAGCGGTTACCTTCAGCGGTGGTATTTTCAAAATAGAAGAGAACGCAGCACAGTATAGTACTTATTTAATTTGGTTAAACCAATCCCCAGGCTCTTGATGCATAGCTTTCCCCTTGTTAGGTTCAATTAGGACTGCCTCAAGCCTCCATGTGCCAGATTGGCTAGAAATATAGAATTGCATTTGTTGGGGCCAACCAGTTTACAAGTTTGTCCAAGAATTTCAGGGGTTATAGAAACAAAAAGGAAGCCCTTCCCCAACAGGCATCCAGATAGGCCCTGCATCAGCTTTGTGTCCATGATTGCCATTAGTTTGCTTTTCACTGACATGTTCTGCCGCTGCTGAGCCCCAGACTTTCTCCATCTGCTAGTGCATGCAGCAGCAAACTTGGCTGGTGCTCACCCATGTGGTCTTTCAAAGGAAGATGACTCTGCGTGTTCTCAGTGCCTAGTCTTTTTAATCACAAACACAACTCTTCTCTTTTGAGGCCCCACTGCTGGGCACAGAGTTGCTTCAGTGTCTGCCCGTTGAGAATCCCGCAGTCCCCTGGCCATCCTTCCCTCCTATCAGACAAAGGTATTCTCTTTTGCCCCAGAAGTTTACTCTCTAGGCCAGGCTTTTCTTTAATACTTTTTAGGGCCCTTTCATTTATTAGGCTTTATCTGTTTCTATTCTCTTCATTTCTTTCTCTTTCTTTCTTTCTTTAAAAGATTTTATTTGTTTATTCGACAAAGAGAGAGAGCGAGATTGAGAGAGCACAAGCAGGGGCAACAGCAGAGGGAGAGGGAGAGGGAGAGGGAGAAGCAGGCTCCCCGCTGAGCAGAGAGCCTGACGTGGGGCTCAATCCCAGGACCCTGGGATCACGACCTAAGCCGAAGGTAGACGCTTAACTGACTGAGCCACCTGGCACCCCGCTGTTCTCTTAATTTCTTACCTGGCTTTTCCTCTTGTTTACTGACAACTCTTATTGCACCCCGATCACCTGTTTACCTAATTGCCTCCTTTACAAACTGTCCAGGGTTCCTGACCACTACTGCACTTTGTCCAGCATGACATGAAAAGATCATTCTACTGTATTAGCAAACTATTTAACAAGACAAACGTCTTGAGTTTCTAGTAATTGAGAATTCCAGGGATTGTGTCCTATGAAAGAAATAATTACTAAGAAGAATGAGATAATGTATCATTTAAGTTGCATAACCAAACTTATGAAGGGTTGATTTATATTGAAAAGAGTTTAAATATAAAAGCACAATGTAGCCACCTTCAACTTTTTGGGTTTTAAATTTTTGTCACTGTTAGTGGGGGAAAAAAATCCCATTTATTGCAAGCCTGGTTTATACCATGATCATAACTAGTTGTGGTATTAGTGTGGTCACATCATAGTCTGAGCAAACCACTAATTACCTCTTTAGAAAAAAGTACAATTAAAAATATGTTGGAAAGCCAAAAGCTGTAATTTTGGTTTACATATTTTAACAATTTAACATTGAAATGTTCCTATCATCTTAGAAACTGTAATGTGACAACTTTACAATAATTGAACATATCAAGGAGCAACAGCTTTATATATTTTTTGTAAATGACTTTTTCCAAGATACCCCAATATAGTTTTATTGAGAGGATATTAGTATCAATTTAGATAGTATTGTTACCTCTGCTTTTAGCTCTGCTTAGCTGGCTGGGGTTTGCTTGCAAAGCAATTAAGCCTGTCAGTTCAGAAAGCCTGATGGGATTGCCATCATCCTTAATAGCTATGTTGTTTGGGCCATTGTTTTTACCTACAGATAGAATCCTCTTGTAAAGCTTAAACATTAATCTAGTCTTCCTTTCATGTAGCCTCTAGGTCATCTTAGCTGGAATCTATACTTACAATACTTTAGTCATGTTATAATATGCTGTGACCCTAATCTTTCTTGGAAAAACTGCTAAAACCAAGAAATAGGGGGAAATGGTTGTTATTAGTTGATCATGGCATGTATTTTCCTTTTCAGCTCTTTGAAATACACTTTTTAAAGTAGATCTGTAATAACTCAGGTCAGTAAGGCTTGCACAGTTTGATTTAACCTCAAGTACTTTTGTTAAATTTTATTTCTTTACGAAATGTATTTCAATTCTGACATTAGGAAGATTGCAGCTTTGAAGAATTCACGAGGACCTTCTGCAAGCATTTTATTTTGCTAATGAACTAGAATTGATCTCTGTAATTGAAAGATAATGATACTATTTGACTATAATGACTAAATACCAAATGAAATTCTGCACAAGTAAAATTCTACACAATCCTGGATATAATGGGATTGCTTTACCTTAATTGTGAAATCACATTTTAAATCTTTTGAAATTGTTTAATTATTAAAGAAAAAAAAGATGAAATGAGCAGTGAAAAAGATGCTGAACTGGGTGTCTGTAAACTTGAGTTTTAAACTGGATTCTTTGCAAAACCTTGAGCAAGTCACTTAATTTTCTTGGGACTCTGTTTTTCATCTGTAGACCTGGTAGAATAAGGTCATTTAAGGTCTCTTCCAGCTCTTCCATCTCTAGAATCTGAATCCCACCAAATTGATTTTTCATAGTCAGTGAAAAATCTGAACAAAGCTGAACTGTGAAATATTTGACAAGCATTAACAGGATTGAACATGTTTTAGACATTCAGTGTTCTGTAGGAGAAAAGAACAGTTAAGATCTACTCCCTCCTCCCCCCACAACTTGTATTTTTAAAAATTTGCAACACTGTACAATTGACAGTTACTCTAAACTGGTTTTATACTTCTTGTGGTAAGGACGGAGAGAGAATGCTTAAACATATAATTTCACAGGGCATGTTGTGCTTTCTAAAGGCAGTGACAAACAGTGGTTTGGGTTGGAGAGCTGGGTCAGCTTGGGTGGTATATAGTTCAGACTATACTTTACTAGATTTATCCTTGATAAACAGGGTCGTGAATCTTACTGAGATCTTTTTTCCCCCATGAGGGTAGGAAAAAAAGAGAGAGAGACAAAAAAGCCAAAGTGCCTGCAATACCAGAGTACCTGCTTTATTAAATCTTCCCCAGGGAGGTTCATTATTAAGCTCTAAAATATAAGATCTTACTATAAATGGCAGATAGGAACCTGTACTCTCTTCACTTGTAATATGCATATTTTACTGATTTCTTATTAAAATCAAATTTACCAATCAGCTTATGCACAAAAATATACTTCTTTGTAGAATTTCATGGGTGGATACAGCATATTAAATTGTACAGTGTTCACATAGTCATTAATAAAGATTCCTGCATGAGACAAAACGATTCATTTTTATTGCCTTTGCATTTCTAGAGTCTGTGTAAGATAACTGTCTTAAAAATATCAGAGAGAAGATTTTAGAAACAGGTAAAACAGACTTGCTTAATATACCAGAAAATATCTAGCTTTATTTTTACTGAGGGATAAAAATAGTATATGCGCATATATTTTGAAATGAAAGGGTATAAATAAAAATGCAGTTGTAGAGCAGATAACCTGAATTAATAGACTGCTATTTATCTGCCTTAGTAATCGCAGGAGGCTAGGTTTTAGCCTTTTACATTAATAAACTTTTTGCCAAATAACCTCTGAGTTACAATACTTGATCTCACTTTATAAATTTTTTTAAAAGACAGAATTTTTTTTGAAAGAATAAGTATTTTACTGTCTTATAAAGAAGAATCATATCCTCATAGTCTTTTGTCCTGAATAAACAAAGTCTGTGTTTGCCATTCATGATTTTTTTTACAGTGATAATTGAAACACTAATTCAGTTTAATTTAGACAGAAGAAATTAAAAATTTTGTTACAATTCAGAAATCGCATAGCATTCAAGAACTGTGGTAGACAGAAGGTCTATTTTATCTAAACCTGAAGAACAAATGTGAAAGGAAGCACCTAGAGTGTGGAAGAATTTGGGATTAGGAGTATATCACTGGAAGGTCTGGGTGAAATGATGGTGAACATAAAATGTTGTTTTAGGCATGTAGTAAGCCCAGCAACACCGTGGGGGAACCTGTAATCATGACAAGCTTATGTTAATTTTTCTGTGATTGGTTGGCTTATCTGAAAAAAGGGGACGACGGTGGAAAATATAAGGCAAAAACATAGCAATATTTGCTTAGAATCTGTATTTGAAAATTATTTTGAAATGAAAAGTTTATTTTCTGTAGAAGTTTAATAAATTAAAGCAGATGTTAATGTCATAACTTACTAAAGAACTCCAGAAATAGGAATGTTATATTTTGGGGGAGGACCCTTAATGTTCAGAAAAATGCAGTATTTATAGTATGAATTGGAATAAAATCTATTCCATGAATTCAAAATTTTTTAGAAACTGATAAAAGGTAATTTTAAACATCTTATGAAAAAAGTGGTAATTATACCCCTATAAAAAAGGCAGAGAGAACACAAAAACATCAAGGCTTATATATGTATAATTAGAATCGTTCCCTATCATCAGTCACTTTCATTTTCCAAACTGACACTATTTTAAAAACACTATTTTATCTATCTATCTATCTATCTATCTATCTATCTATCTATCTATATCTGTTGCTGATGATTAACTTCATTGTAGTCATTCTCCAAACCAGGAAAAAAGGCAATGATATTACAACTGTGAGACCAGAGTGCTGAGCAGGTTTGTCGAATTCTGTGCAGTAGGTCAAGGAAGCGGCATATGTCCGGGCGAAATTCCTCTTGAATATGCCCCTGTTCTTCCGAGCTGGTTCTTCAAGCACGGGCAATATCAAGTCTATTTACCCGAGCTCTTTCTTTCCGGTTGTTGTGACCTAAATTTTCTAATATTATATAGGCAATGATAAGTTGCACTTTGATTCATTAGTTCTGTAAATGCTATTTTATTTTAGAGACCGAAAAGAAGTGAAACTTCTGTGTTTGCCTAAATATTGATAGCTATTGGGGGAAGGCAACGGAGATAAGCTCATCTTGCCTCTATTTGGCTTCTAAGTAGACTCTTATGATTTAAGGAAACTGCAGCTCAGACATCACTTTACACTCACAAAATAGACAAGTGGTGAGACATAATGAAAAAGGGTAGCTTAGAAATCGAGAATTGGAGCTGCCTTTAGAATAACCTGATAGATACACCAGGAAATGCTAAGGTATAAGTGACACAGAGGCCTTTGAGGCTGGGGGTAGGGAGGGGGAGACGGAGAGAGGGAGAAGGAGAGAACCTTAAGGCTTTAAGGCTCTTTTTGACTCGTTCATACTGTGTATGGTTTAATACTGCTTTTACCTTGAGATTTAGATGGGTCGGATAGGGATAGCGATTCACCTCAGGGGCCATAATATTTTCAGTCTTTAGTGTCCCTAAATGCCTTAATCTGGCTCTGGGTAGCTTGCTATTTTTCCCCCCTGTGTCCTTCCAGACTTTTTACACTGTAGGTATTAGCCCTGTCCTCTATTAGAGAGATGATAGGAAAGTAATGTGGTATTATTACCTTGAGTGTGCTTTGCTTATCATGATTAGAAAAGTTAGTAGGAATAAGATAGCAGTTTACACAAACTGGTTTAGAGAGCAGTCGTTCTCAAGATCTCAAGATGTGGTCACTGGGCCAGCAAGAGCAGTATTACCTGAAGCTTGCTAGAAATGAGAATCCTCCCTTTTCCCCAATACTGAATCAGAAACCCTGGGAGAGGGCCCAGGAACCTGTTTTAACAGTGCCTGCAGGTGGTTCTTTTGTGTGTAAAGTCTGAGAAGGGAGTCTAGAGACCAGAGCTCTTCTCTCGGTTCTACCACTTTCTAGCTGTTAGATCTTGGTAAGTTTGCTAAACTTTTCTGAGTCTGCTTCTTGTGTCTGTGAAATGACAGATGATCAACAATGGCCCTTCTAGCTCTACCAATCTGTAAGCCTGGGTTTCTAATTACTTGGTGAAAAGGAATGTAGTAGGGAAAACAATGCCTGGACATCCTGCTCCAGAGATGTTTGGTATTGCTGAGTTACATTCTCCTTCCACATGTGTAATGTACAGCGATCCTTCTCAATCCTCATTAGCTCTGTATCTTTTATGTAGCAGTTACTATAAAATAAAATGAGCCTGCTAAATAACTCAAGACCAATTCAATTTCAAGTAAGTAGAATAGATTGCAATGATCTTACTTTTAATTGTGGAAGATGACATGCAGCATCCATGATATTATAAAATGTAATTTAAAAGTACACAGCTTTTAGTGGAATGGCTTTCTCCAAATTCACCACAAATCGAGTGCTCAGGGAGTACATAATTAAGTCTAGAAACAATAATAGGGTGACATAGCCCCCTTTTTACATGATTTAATGTATTCAAAGTTTAGAAAGCAATAAACATAAATTTTCATAAGGATCTGGGGACGTACACTTTTTGTAGCCTAGTGGAGATTAGTTAGTTCTAATGGCCAAAGGGCAGATCTTTTACTTGTAGATTTTCTATTCTCCTCAAAGCAGTTTTCAAATGGTAACCTGCTTTTCAATTTATGCAGAGCAATGCCACATGATTTGGAAAGCTATAGCTTCTACTGAAAAAATGCTAAATGTATGTCTTTGTAAGTATTAGCTATGAATGTATTTTTGTAATATAAATAGGGATTCAGGGCTGCTGTAAGACACTGGGAATTCTGGATACTGAGCAGTGCAGGTGTTGACATTTCATATATTTGGGTTATATCAATACTGCAGACAAACTTAACCTCCTTCATACCATTATTGTACTAATCTGAGTCATTATTTATGTATATATGGGATGCCAGTTTTTACAAGGCACAACAGTGATAAATTGCTTTGACTAACTTGAAATAATTGAGCAGAAGATTTGTTATGTGAAAAAGAAAAATCAGCCCACCAGACTCAAGTGGCAGAGGTATGATCTGGGTTTCCTTGTCTGTGTCTGTTCATAATCTCATTCAATCGAGTTGAGTACAATATACACTTGGTAGCTTTGTTTAACAGGCTTTGTCTTTGTATATGCATGGTTTTCTCTTTATACAATCGAATGGTTAGTAATTGGAAGCTTGTTTATGGCATCATGGAAGCAATATGAATATAATTATTTTTATTTTTTTTGCTTATATTCTTGGTATACATAAATCAGGCAATTATTTTAGAAAAGATGCTTTTAAATGAGGTCTTGGAGTAGCTTCATATAAAATTATGTAAGACCAGCTTCAATTGAGGGTGGCTCTTCTGCATTTTGTAGAAAGTTATTATACCCTGTCCTTTACAATAAATGATACCAAATTATTTTCTTTGGGCTTTAGGGAGTCACTGAAATTCTTTGCATCAAAACCTGTTGTAGAAGATAAGAAAAGAAGACAATAAATGGTCGCGTATTCTTTTAGAGTGGCCATGTCATTTGTCCAGAAGGGGGAGCTCTCAGTCCGCATGCAGCGGAGCAAAGCAGACAGTCTAGTATCTTATCTGCTGCTTGGAAATTGTCTGACAGGAAAATATCAACACAAACCATGCGATTTGCCGCTGGAGCACGCTGGACCTCATCTGCTTAAAAAGATGCACGGATATAGTCATCACAGTTCATAATTTAATAAACTGCTAAAAAAACCACACATTTTCATTTTAGCGACTTTGGTCTCACAACTAAATTCACATTGCTACAAAGACATTTGAATTTTGCACTAATATGTCATGAGCACTGCACCCATTGCAAATTAATGAGTCTCTGAATAGCACTGTGCATTTGTCATTTGAATTTATGCTAATGCAATGAGGTCTCCTGGTGATGCTGATAGTCCATAGCAGCTGCTCGAACCACAGAATGTACCGACACTTTTCTTCTACTTTATATTGCTACCTCTTTTCTTGGCTTTTCTGGCCTGTCACTTAGGCGGCAATTCTGTAGCTGGTTATTGATAGGGCTGCTAATTATCTTTGACTTTACACTATTGGCCTGACCCCCAACACTGAGCAGAAGTAATGGATCAGTGTTGAGAGAATTATGTACATCATATGGTGACAGCCTCAGACCAGGAGGTCAGGAGTTCATTGAGAACCAATGGTATTTACTAAGCATGTTGGTATGGAAATTCGTAATATTTTTCAGTGATATTGTGTAATTTATATCAATAGGTCAATCTAAAAAAGTGACTGTGACCTTTGTAATCATAATGAACAGTATATGTACATGTGTGCAAAAGGAGAGGGTGGTCCTTTTCAATCTGTTCAATTGCAATCTAAGAAAATGGTCATGGCAATTCTTCTGGGTAATCAGGGCATTTGAGTCCTCGTTATGGTTGTACAAATTGTTTACTGGTCAAAGAGATGTGGTGACACATTTGGATCTAGCGGAGGGATTGCTGGCATATTGTGTGGGGGAGGGAGATGCACAAATAACCATTTTCATGGGATACAAATCAATGACAAAAGGTTCTCACTGTTATCTTCTTTCGCCAAGTCTTAATTATGAAATTAAAATTTTTCCTTAGACTAGTGTTTCCATTTGACCTCCTTCTAGAACGGAAAATGAAAGTATGTAGAATTTATTCTAATAGATTCAGGAAATTAGATCTGGTGTTTGGTAATGTCATGGAAAAATTAGGCAGAAAATTAAAAGCTAAAAACAAAAGTATCCATTAGATTGTGTACCTTTTGAAAATTGTTATTGAATTTAAGAAATGTTCTTTTTTTCTTCCCTTGTCCAAAGAAAAGCATGAAAACTTTTTCTTTCAAATAAAAAACCATTTTTTTCAAAGGGACAAACAAACAAATGTACCCTCCGGTTACAATGTAGCATCGTTAGCATTCATTTCCTCAATTGTAAAAGAGGCTGAGATAAGTAAGAGTCAATTACTGAATTTATCTCAGGGGGTGTGGGGGCGAGAACATTCCCAAGCAGATATGTATAATTGTTTGTTAAGTGATGTCGGGAAATATGGAGTATAGAAGTAAAAGTGACCTATTAATCTCAAATAGTGCCCAAGAGCAATTAATTAGGCTTTTTTCTTATGAAACCCATAAAAGGAGGAGGATTTTTATCCTGATTCCACAGGCTAGTAAGCTGCTCAGAGCACAAGCCCTAGGAGATGCAAACCCCTTTATTTCTCTCTACCTGGAGGTACCAACCTAAGGTTTAAAAGGCCACTCCCGAGAAAGAAACCTGACTGAGACGGCAGCACAGAGATTCTTTACTACAGCGCCTCTGTTTCCCATCAAGGCAGGGAGACGTTTTTCACTCTTCTTGGAAAAAACTTTGAAATGTAAACTGTTTCGATTGATGGCTCCTTCTGGCCTTGGCAACTCTTTTTGGTAGCTGGTGCTCTTTCTGTAATACTTGTTAAAAACGTCTCTGAAGCAAAGATGTTGTTTTTTATGTGATTTTTTTTTTTTTAAGTCAGCACATGTGTGAGTACAGACAGGCTCTCATCTTGCACGGCGGAGACTGGCAGGTGAACACCTACTCCTGTTGCCCTTCTTCATTTGCAATACTTCATAAGATTAGTCTCTTTGAAAGCTGTTTTCAGTCTAAACTGTCAATCCTCTTCGAATGTGGTCCCTCTCCCTGGGAATGACTTCTTAGAACTCGTGAGAATGTTGTGGCCTGAAAGCCCCTTTCTTAGCCCAGAGCTGCTTCAGGGAGTCTCTGCCACCCTGTCCCTAACCCTTCTACAGCGAGGCTGCCTCGGGGCAATGCTGCAAAACTGGATGCACATCGAAGGGATCATATGTTTTCGAGCCTTAAACTACAGACACAATTTCCCCCACCACCCACATCATTATAACTGTTTTATCTAGTGTTGGAAGTTTCATTTCTGGTCAATCATCTATGAAATGACTATGCATATGTGCTTTCTTAGATTCTTGTCACATTCTTAAACTATATCCATGTGGAAAGAATTTAGGTGGTGACATAGATCAATCTGCTTAAACCAATTGATTTAGAGAGCGAAATTGTCAAATTGCATAAACCAGTGTGAAAAGTGCCCATTTTAGTCTAAACATTGCTTATATTGATCTGTTGGACTGAGAATGGTTAAATGATTTCTTTATCCTGTGCTATATCACGTCAAGTTCATGAGTTACACATTCTTATTTGTTGGGGAGAGATTTTTCTTTGTCTGATCATACTGGATGCATTATGTTACTCCGTTTTGCAGCTGTTGCTTTCCTTTTGCACGCATCATGAGGAGGAAAGCCCTGTGGCCTGTTTCTTAGTGGAGCAACCCCCTCCCCCAGTGTCTTGCACCCTGGGTTCTCTCTCTTGCCAGACACTCTCTCCACCAATAGCACATTCTGAGGCAGGAAGGCTGCAAATCGATAGCTTTTTGATTTGCAAGTGCTAAGGCAGGCACTGATTAAGTATATAATCGTAAGGGCAAGAAGCCAGGCTGGCTGTAGTCCTCGTCAGCCAAGGGGCCGCTCAGGTGCTCAGAGATGCTTCCTTTCCTTCCACTGTCTCGTATATTTGTACACACATTATACATACACACACACACACACAAATAAATGTACACATTACCTCATAGGTAGGCACGCACACAAGGTTAGGCTGGGATTATCATACTCTGCTATTTTCAGTTTTTAAAATTACAGATAAACAGGAAACATTTGTGTAAAGTTATCAAAAATATTTCTTAAACACATTTTGAATTATTTACCAAAATGCAGGTAAAGTTAATATCCCCTAAATCAATATGAAATGTTCCTTTTCCTTCTTATGAACTCCTTATGAACTGACATTTTAAGTCATGATTGATTCTGTTTCCTTTAGCATTGAGGTGCATATGTATTTGGTGCATTATGATTCCTGAGCAATGTGTACGAGGCCCGTGTCAAGTTCCTTGCCTTCGAGATGCTTATAATCTACTATGAAAACAGTATGACAGGCAATATAATATGAATAAATGGAAAAGATATAAGCAATATAACATCGTTCTTTTGTATTAAAGCGAAAAGTGTTAGGTTAATACTTTTCAGAATAATGTTCTTGATTTCTTACATATCATTCTTATATTCTTTGTTTTTCAGAATATGTGAAAAAATGCAAATCGGTAACTAAATGACAGAATGGTTTGCAAAGTCCGTGCTTACCTTGCTTTTCTTTCCCCCATACCCTCTTTTTCTTCTCCTTGGTCCTATTAGGGACCTCAGAGCTACACTGAGACCCTATTCCCCCTGCCATGAGGGGGGATATGTAAGCCAAGTAGAAATCAAACAAAGGATGAGACCTCTCTCTAGACCCAGGTAGAAGTCTTGGGACCACTGGCCTTTTTGAAAAAGGACAAATTCCTGCCGTTACAAAGTTTCTTTATTATAACGGCTTAAATTTACTAAAGAGAATTATGGCAATTCACTCCCAGGGAGGCCTTAATATTATCATTTGTAAAGTAAGATAAATTTGTAAAAATTTATAAACAATTAGGTGATATCTAACAAACCTAAAGAAAAAAAAATCTCTTTTCTATGCTTCCAAATGATAGCATCATGGAATTCCAATTTTGATTACTTTGGGTCCTGGAGACTAATGCATAGTAAAAAGCAAAACCAAAAACAAAACAAAACCCAAAAAGCAAAAAACAAACCCTAAAAATATTTAAACCAAAGTATGTTTTGAGATTGATTAAAAAGTAGCAGAAAGAAAAAAAATCAATTCATCCTGGTAAGATTTCTATCTTAAGAATTGAAGATATTAGTAAGAAGAAAACAATTATATATATATATAGTTACATATATAATATAACATATATATATATATTATGATATAAGGGAGAGAGAGAGAAAGTGAGAAGTTTAAAAAATTATTATTGTGGTCAGAACACTTAACCTGGTCTCTGCCCACTTAACAAATTTTTAATTGTACTATACAGTATTATTAACCACAGGCACTATGTTGTGTAGCAGATCTCTAGAACTTATTCATCCTGGCTAAGTGAAACTACATACCAGTTGAACAACTTCCCATTTCCCTGTCCCGCAAGTCCCCGGTAATCACCATTCCGCTCTCTGCTTTTATTACTCAGCTTTAACGAAGAAGAAAATCCCGCATATGTGACAATGTGGATGAAACTGGAGGCCTTTATGCTCAGTGGAATAAGTCAGTCGCAGAAAGACAACTACTACACGCTTCCACTCACATGAGGTATGTAAAATAGACTCACAGAAGCAAAGGGTGAGAGATGTTTTAGGGAGTGGAGGAGAGTGGAAGAAGAAAGGGAAGTTGTGCATAAATCACTTTGCTCAAGCGTCTCAATGAATCTCTTGTATCATCTTCCAATTTCTTCAGCCAGGTTTTCTTTTACTAAATTTACCTTTTCTGCTTCTTTCTGCTACAGACACTGGGATATAAAATGATAAAGACTCTTGAACTCCCAAGGTACAGAATGAGTATGCACTATCCCAGTCATGTACACTACGTGGGGGGGAAGGCAAGGATATTTAAAAACTTACAAGTGCATGGATAAGAGAAAAATTATTAAAGTGGGGAAATTTGAGACTATCATCTAGCATTTAAGGTCGCTTGAGAAAGCTTTTAAAATCATAAACGAGCAAGGGAAATGAAAATGCTGATAATATCATTTGAACAGTGGGCATAATATCATGATAGGGCATTTGTGGGGCCTGGTCCAACTGATGTCGTGAAATTAGAGTAAGTTTTCACCCTCTTTGTTAAAACCTAGGAAGAGAGTGGCACATCAGGGGATGCCTCTGATCCTGAAAATATGATCCACAGCCCTTAATTTTTGGTTAGATGACTAACAAATCTGAAATTTGCAAGCTTGTAAAGCCCATGTCACAGCCCTTGGCCTCTTTGTGTTTTCTGGAGGGCCCGATTTAAGGGGATGGTCTCTGCAGGGCAGGCATGTAGGAAGTGCTTGCCAAGTGATATATTTTGCTAAAATATGATAATCGGCTTAGTAGGACTTGGTAGCTTAAAAAAATCATCAACGGTATGGAAAAGATGTCTACATTTCTAAATCTTTCAAAAAAAAGCCTTCAGAAATTGTATCTGGCACTATGAAAATAGACTCCACAGAAAATTCTTCCCCTTCCTCCTCCCACTCCCCAATTTAAATCAACTAATTAAGAAAGACTGTAACTAGAAGGGAATGATTAACTCATTAACTTAATCATTGTCATACTTGTGAATATGGACTTGTACCAGAGTTAAGAGGTTAATGAATTCAAATATATTGTCAAAACTGCCTATGGTTTTCAAAGAGGAGGATTTTGTGTTCTGTAGTTTACATGCTTAGAAGTTAGAACTCGGCTGTGATAAAGTTTGACATCAAAATAGGTTACTAAAATTGTGCAGAAAATGGTAAGTAGGAAAAATAAGAATTTCTCTTTATCACCATTGCCAACATCACAGCTACCTTCAATGCCACTGCCACAAAAACCACCATCACGTCCACATAGACTTTTCTTTTTTCATCTGGGTATCTGGGAGTTGACTTCCTTGGGCATAAGTTTTGCCCGTACGTAGAATTCAGTCTTTGGCCATATATCCTTACTGTGAATGTTTTGTAGCAATGGATTGATGGGTTAGTGGCTAATGAGTCCATTACCTACCCTGTTACCCATCAAATACCAGGCACTGATCTAGGTACAGTGAGTGGATCCAATGTTCAGCAGAGCAGACACTGCTCTTGTCCCGGCTGCACTTACCCCTCGGTAAGCACTTACCCCCTGGGGAGTTGCGTTAAAAACACAGGATACAAATAAATACTAATTATAAATTGCACAAGAGACGATAAGAGATTACTGTCTTGTGGTGGGACTTGGTTTAGGTTAGGAAGCTTCTTTAAGGAAGTGGCACTTCCATTGAAACCTGAAAGGTGAGCAGGAGTGACCTGGTGGAAGTTGAAAAGAAGAGAACTCCAGGCAAAGGTAACAGCATGTGCAGGAGGAGACCATGCAGACACTTTGCTGACACCGGATTGAGGATTTTGTTTTAAGAGAAACAGAGAACCACTGAAACATTTTAAGAACATTTTAAGAAGGGTTGACATGACCAGAATTTTATTGAAAGAAAATCACTATGGTTATTTGCAGAAACTATACTGGAGGAGGGAAAATAGTAGAAATATAAGAACAGTGGTCTACCTGAGAAAGGATGGTGCCTCAGTAAGGAGGCAGAGATGGAGAGAAGGACAAGGATTCAAGATATAATTTGAATTGATTGTTAGATTATGAATATTTAATAGATATTGAATGGATAGGTAGAATTGATAGATCAGATACCTGGTGAACAATGTGTACAAAGGANTTAGATGACTAACAAATCTGAAATTTGCAAGCTTGTAAAGCCCATGTCACAGCCCTTGGCCTCTTTGTGTTTTCTGGAGGGCCCGATTTAAGGGGATGGTCTCTGCAGGGCAGGCATGTAGGAAGTGCTTGCCAAGTGATATATTTTGCTAAAATATGATAATCGGCTTAGTAGGACTTGGTAGCTTAAAAAAATCATCAACGGTATGGAAAAGATGTCTACATTTCTAAATCTTTCAAAAAAAAGCCTTCAGAAATTGTATCTGGCACTATGAAAATAGACTCCACAGAAAATTCTTCCCCTTCCTCCTCCCACTCCCCAATTTAAATCAACTAATTAAGAAAGACTGTAACTAGAAGGGAATGATTAACTCATTAACTTAATCATTGTCATACTTGTGAATATGGACTTGTACCAGAGTTAAGAGGTTAATGAATTCAAATATATTGTCAAAACTGCCTATGGTTTTCAAAGAGGAGGATTTTGTGTTCTGTAGTTTACATGCTTAGAAGTTAGAACTCGGCTGTGATAAAGTTTGACATCAAAATAGGTTACTAAAATTGTGCAGAAAATGGTAAGTAGGAAAAATAAGAATTTCTCTTTATCACCATTGCCAACATCACAGCTACCTTCAATGCCACTGCCACAAAAACCACCATCACGTCCACATAGACTTTTCTTTTTTCATCTGGGNTAAAACAAAACAAAACAAAAAGCAGGGACACCTGGGTGGCTCAGTTGATTGAACATCTGCCTTTGGCTTGGTCGTGATCCCAGGATTCTGGGATCGAGTCCTACATCAGGCTCCTTGCTCCGCAGGGAGACTGCTTCTCCCTCTGCCCACTGCTCCCCCTGCTTGTGCTCTCTCTCCCTCTGACAAATAAAGAAATAGAGTGTAAAAAAAAAGTAGTTAGAATGATTTTTTAAAAATGCACATTTGATCACTTCCTTTGCTTAAAATTCTTCACTGACTTTTTTATTATCTTCAAATAAAATTAAAATTTATTGGCAAGTCAAAGTCTTTAACAAACAACTGATGTCTCCCAGCTACCTGTTTGTCTGTTTTCATTTCCTGCCATTCCCACTTAAGTTACACTGAAATGTAGATTCTGACATACACCTGGTCTTTTATAACTCTGTGACTTTTCAAANAAACACAGGATACAAATAAATACTAATTATAAATTGCACAAGAGACGATAAGAGATTACTGTCTTGTGGTGGGACTTGGTTTAGGTTAGGAAGCTTCTCTAAGGAAGTGGCACTTCCATTGAAACCTGAAAGGTGAGCAGGAGTGACCTGGTGGAAGTTGAAAAGAAGAGAACTCCAGGCAAAAGTAACAGCATGTGCAGGAGGAGACCATGCAGACCCTTTGCTGACACCGGATTGAGGATTTTGTTTTAAGAGAAACAGAGAACCACTGAAACATTTTAAGAACATTTTAAGAAGGGTTGACATGACCAGAATTTTATTGAAAGAAAATCACTATGGTTATTTGCAGAAACTATACTGGAGGAGGGAAAATAGTAGAAATATAAGAACAGTGGTCTACCTGAGAAAGGATGGTGCCTCAGTAAGGAGGCAGAGATGGAGAGAAGGACAAGGATTCAAGATATAATTTGAATTGATTGTTAGATTATGAATATTTAATAGATATTGAATGGATAGGTAGAATTGATAGATCAGATACCTGGTGAACAATGTGTACAAAGGAAGGGTTTGCAAGAAAGTCTCATTTGTCAGAGATTTCCTACCCCAATAACCACCCACACAATTATATGGTAATTCCACCCTTAGAAGAGAAATACTGCAGTGCAGCCATGTGACATGAGTCCAGGGAGACCCTCACAACTTTTCCATGTGCTTGGTGTCCCCTGGAGTTGTGCAGTACAATGGCCCTAAGGCTGTGGAATATTGATTGTGCTTTATTGCCTGTAAAGATTATAACATGGGATGTTACTTACATTGAAGGTCTCTGTGTATGGTTATGTTCTCCTGAGGGGCTGGCTGGGGACTGGAAAATACACCCTATCATGGGATTGTGTCTGTCCCTAGGAAGGGGGTACCGTTTTCTAGTTGGTCTATCCCAACTAGGGAACATTTAATAATTCACTGTCCAAAGTGTTGCTCTTGTATAATTTGTGTATCCTAAAGAGTGATCTTCTCCTAATTATGTACTAGTTGTAGCCCTGTTTCCATTAGTCAGATATATGTGTACCACAAATTCACCTCTTCAAAGCATAGAAGATGATAGTAGACAGTGTATTAGTAAAAACGTTTATAAGTTGGAGATGAAATAGACATCAGAAGAAAATTATCTGTAGTAGTAAGAAGGAGCCATCAGTCAAGGTAGGAGATTTGGAATCCAAAGCTGTCGTTTTCATATCTGAGTTACATTCACTTGAGTAGGTAAAATCTTTAAGCAAGCCACCCCTGCATCATCACAGCTTGCTTTCACTTGGAATTCCAGGTCCAGTTTCTAGTGTTCACTCATATGTTCACAACTGCAGATCATTTCTACCACTTACAAGAGATTCCTTCTTTGCTGATAGGAAATAAGCCAATAGAGAGAAACTCAGTATTTGTCCCTATTCCTCCCCTTTCCCTATGTTCTCCAAGTCTAAAGGGGTGTGGGGGTGGGGGGCTGGATGGCTCAGTCGTTAGGCGTCTGCCTTTGGCTCAGGGTATGATCCCCGGGTTCTGGGATCGAGACCCACGTCAGGCTCCTCCACTGGAAGCCTGCTTCTTCCTCTCCCACTCCCCCTGCTGGTGTTCCCTCTCTCGCTGGCTNTCTTTCCCTATGTTCTCCAAGTCTAAAGGGGTGCGGGGGTGGGGGGCTGGATGGCTCAGTCGTTAGGCGTCTGCCTTTGGCTCAGGGCATGATCCCCGGGTTCTGGGATCGAGACCCACGTCAGGAAGCCTGCTTCTTCCTCTCCCACTCCCCCTGCTGGTGTTCCCTCTCTCGCTGGCTGCCTCTCTGTCAAATAAATAAATAAAATCTTTTAAAAAATAAATAAATAAATAAAGGAGTGCAAGTTTAGACATCCAAAGGCTGCTGTTTCTACTCTTTTGATTTCTGAATTTGATAGGCCTCTGAATGAAAAGCTGAGGGATCTTGATTCAATCTTCATTTAAATGTAAAATAGGGGCGCCTGGGTGGCACAGCGGTTAAGCATCTGCCTTCGGCTCAGGGCGTGATCCTGGCGTTATGGGATCGAGCCCCACATCAGGCTCTTCCACTATGAGCCTGCTTCTTCCTCTCCCACTCCCCCTGCTTGTGTTCCCTCTCTCGCTGGCTGTCTCTATCTCTGTCGAATAAATANAATAAATAAATAAAATCTTTAAAAATAAATAAATAAATGTAAAATAATTAATCTTCAACCTTAGGTCTCAACAATCTAAAGCAGAATAGAACAGCTGTTTTACCCCATAGTTTTTCTATCACTTTCTTCATTATTGCAACAAATGCACCACCATCAACCCGTTTGACTAAATCAGAACCTGGACATTTTTATAGTTCCTCTGTTCTCCTTTCTCTTCTCACCCTCATCTAGTCCCTGAACTTATATCCTGAATCCATCTTCTTTCCTCCATATCCATTGANGTAAAATAATTAATCTTCAACCTTAGGTCTCAACAATCTAAAGCAGAATAGAACATCTGTTTTACCCCATAGTTTTTCTATCACTTTCTTCATTATTGCAACAAACGCACCACCATCAACCCGTTTGACTAAATCAGAACCTGGACATTTTTATAGTTCCTCTGTTCTCTTTTCTCCTTCTCACCCTCATCTAGTCCCTGAACTTATATCCTGAATCCATCTTCTTTCCTCCATATCCATTGACCAATTAAAGCAGGTAGAATGGGGGCACCTGGGTGGCTCAGTTGGTTAAGTGTCTAACTCTTGATCTCACTTCAGGTCTTGATCTCAGGGTGGTGAGTTCAAGCCCCATGTTGGGCTCCATGCTGGGCGTGGAGCCTACTTTAAAACAAAACAAAACAAAACAAAAAGCAGGGACACCTGGGTGGCTCAGTTGATTGAACATCTGCCTTTGGCTTGGTCGTGATCCCAGGATTCTGGGATCGAGTCCTACATCAGGCTCCTTGCTCCGCAGGGAGACTGCTTCTCCCTCTGCCCACTGCTCCCCCTGCTTGTGCTCTCTCTCCCTCTGACAAATAAAGAAATAGAGTGTAAAAAAAAAGTAGTTAGAATGATTTTTTAAAAATGCACATTTGATCACTTCCTTTGCTTAAAATTCTTCACTGACTTTTTTATTATCTTCAAATAAAATTAAAATTTATTGGCAAGTCAAAGTCTTTAATAAACAACTGATGTCTCCCAGCTACCTGTTTGTCTGTTTTCATTTCCTGCCATTCCCACTTAAGTTACACTGAAATGTAGATTCTGACATACACCTGGTCTTTTATAACTCTGTGACTTTTCAAATTCTCTTCCTTCTTCCTGGCTCTCCCCTTTATCCTCAATCTTCTGGCTAACTCCAAATCATTCTTTAAGGCTCAGATAAAAAATAACCTCTGATAAGCACTAACACAGCCTTTGCACCTGACTCAGGAACCCCTTCCTGGGTGGAATTAGGGTCTTTTTCTTGCGTTCTTTACTTGACTCTACCATACGATTTTATTGTATTATCTCTGTTGGTTCATCCTTTTTGTGTAGCTCCAGGATATATGTAGAATAGTGACTAGGAATGTGGCCTTTGGAGTTATGCAGACCTCCTAATCAAATGTATGACCAGGCAAACCTTGGTTTCTAAATCTATTATGATGGATTATTGATTTAAAAAGATAATGCAAGTAAAATGCATAGCTGTGCCTGGTGCATACTACGTGTGTAACAAATGTTGATTGTTGCTATTGTTGGTATCACTAGGAGTAGTGTCTTTTAGCCTTAGTTTCTAACATAGTATATATCACTTAATAGATACTCAGTAATTTTGACTGATAGAATAAATAAGCCTATACCAAGGGAATTTGGGTTATAAAAACTTGAGGATAATCTTAATTTCTTATAGGAAAACTATCTGAAGTTCAAAGCAGTTTGGATACCCAACCGTTTTCACATTGTATTGTCAAGGGCATGAATATGGAATACTCTAGATTTCATAACTGCCACTTGATTTGCAGGGTTAAGAAACAAAAACTGTGAGTGTTCATTTAATTAAAATTGTTGGTGTCACCTAGCAGAATTTAATACACCATATAATTATGAGTGATATAAAGAAGCCTTCTGGGAAACCTTTTATGAGGTGCATGGCATAAAGATGTTTCCACTAGATTATAGATTCCATATCCTGAATTCCCAAATATCTAGTTTCTATACAGAGTTTGTTATTTATTTTCCTGTGTGAATCAGCTGATATGTAGATGTTTGAAGGCTGTCCTTTTTTCCTTAACTCTGTACATGTAATTAGTGATCATTAGCATACCTAATTAGATAAGATTATATTTAGAAAAATCTTTTTATCTGTAAGTATTATTCATAATAACCAATGTAACTAAATCTTGTTTATATATACTGGTGAAGCAGATTAGTTGCATGAACAACCTTCTAAATTTTTTTTGAGATTTATTATATGCTTTGTTATTATTTGAATATTAAGTATGAATATTTGGACATGGAAAAGAATTTGAACCAAGTAACAAAGATACACTGCAAACCACAGGCAGGACTGCAGGTGTACAGAAACTCATGCCCTTATTGGCGCTGAAATTAGGCATCTAGACTCTGAGGGTTGAGGGACTGTGGAGAGACCGTGGAGACTGTGGAGTCCAACTTTCTACGTAACGGATGTTTCTCACCGTGCCCCGTCCCAGAAGTCTATCTAGTATCCTTCTGACCCTTTCCGGTTTCATAAGCCTTTCAGTTGTGAGACTTCGAATAACTGTAAGGAGTGTTTTAACTTCTTTTGAGTGAAACCCTATTTTCCTGTAACTTCCATCTATTTGTCTTAATTGTTCTCTGTGAACATATTCTGAGTATTGATTTTACTTGATGAAAAGCCACTTAAAACAATACTTTATATCAAAAATGTTTATTTTATAGAGTAGATTAGAATATTTCTACTAGAAATTCTGGAGTTTCTAAGATAAAAATCAAGATTTCCCTGATGGGAGAAAAATTAGGTTATTCCAAAAGTTTTAATCACACTTCACCTTTAGGAGAGATTTTTGTTTTTGTTTTTGTGTTTTGGACTCTTAGCAAAGCAAGTAACTGGGACATTTCAGTGTGAAAAGATAAGTCTCAGGTTATGGCCTGGAAGGTGAGGGCTCATTGGCTCTGCTTGAAAAAATGCTTTTCATGGGCTTCCAAAGAGGGAGAGGGTCAAGGGCATGTGATAGGGGAGAAACCAGTAGCTGTAAAGCAAGAGGGGATAGGGTACCATGAGATGGCCAGAGGCCAGGGCCTGAAGAGAAAATATTGCCTGTGGAAAAAAATTGGTGTGATGGGATTGGCACAAGCACTTAAGAGGTAGGGATGACTGGAATACATTTTTAATTTTTTGGTTTGCACACTGCTTCCATGTATTGCCTTCCATCTTCAGACATATTCCACTTAACCTGTCATTAAAAATCTATACTTCACACACTGCCTTTTATTCACTAATGCCTTTTTTTTTATTGGTACTCAGGGGAGAATTGGTGGAAAAATGGACCTTATTTCACAATTGGGTGAGCAGGAGAATAATAATATAGCAGAGAACCTGGAGATGTTTGGGGGGGGGGCTGGGCTTGAGACTGGATTTTCTATTCATCATATTGTGAGATAAGATTAATTTCTTAAAAAAATGTTAAATGTAGGGGAAATTGAATACAGTTGGAAGAGGTGAAGACAATCAGGAAATTAATGTAGGGTCTCACTTAAAAAATTTGAAATTTCATGATTGCAGCGGGCTACTCTGGATGTGTCTGGTTATGTTGGGGTGTGAACTGGTGGGATTATCTGAACCCCCTTTGCTGTTAATATTTTCTATATTATCTGCGTAGAAACACTGCTTATATTCTGTCAATGTAACTCTTGAAAAGTGGATGGTCGTCTCCCCTATTTAGACTTCCATATATTTAAATGACATGAAAGCATATTATTTCAAGAGAAGATCTAAGTATTGTACTTTCTCTTTACTCATGGCCTCATCTCTTACATAGTTGTAAATCATTTGCTCAAATTGTCATCTTCCTTGGTTGGTGGTTCTAAATAAAGAAGTCCTGTGGTGTAGGGGACGTACACAAGACTTAAGTGTTGGAAGATCCTGCCTTGAATATTAGCTCCACCAAACACAACAATATGAATGCTTGGAATGTCACAAATTCAGAGTCTGAATTTCCTTATCTATAGAATTCAAATAAAAAATGACTTTCCTATCTCCCTTATAGAATTGTGGTGTTTGTCAAACGCCATGGTATGAAAACATCTTATAGACCAAATACCCCATACACAAGTAAGAAGTGATATCATTTAAAATGCTTAATAAATATCCTTTAAAGAAATGGCATGAGGCATAAGGGGTTATAAAAGCACACTAGGATGCTTTTGAAATCTCTTTGTTAAAAAAATAACCAATTGGAAGAAATGGAGATAATATTTTTGACTTGTCAATGAAATCATTATTTTGCTTCTATAACTTTGAAACTCTCTATGATTGAGTGAACCATCCAAATGATGAGTTTTCTGTACGTTAATTCACATCTTCAATCAACTAAATTCTTTAGATAAATTGCACATCCTTTAAAAAATTGGTAACTATGCTATACGATTTACTGCTTTAGCAAAGTAGCTACTCAAAGTAGTTTTTTCCTATGGAGGGCAAGTGATCATTAGGCAAAAAAGGAAAGAAAAGCCCCAAACCTCCAATCTCAAGTAGTTTAATCTATTTTCTAGTGAGAGGCATAAACGTACATTTCACAAGTCATACAAAAATACAGCGTTATATCATGGCCAGTTAAGGAATGAGAGACACTAAGGGAAAGAGAAAAGGGAAGAGTGTGAAGACAGAATCTTTCATTCATTGTGTTTTGAACTCTTATATATTTTTTTTATTCCACTGCCTGAGCCCTGATTTTTCTTTCCAAAGGCTTAGAAAAGCATCTTTCTCCTACCCAATGGCTATGAAAATCCATGACTGTTGCCTGGCACCCAGTATGTCTTTCTTGGCTACTCTACTGTTGTTGCAACCCATGCCTTTGTCTCTCCCCGCAGCCCACCTTGATCTGAAGGCCAGGATCAGTGCCCCTGGTGGGAACATGGGAACCAGAACCTCCTTAAACCCTCACTCTTGGTGATTTAAGTCTTGTTGCTTCTGCAGTGTTCATATTTCCTTCTCACATCCAATCTTAACTGCTGAAATTAACTGCTTGGGACATACCTGGCTCTTCTCTGAGAATCTCAGAATGAACTGTTACACATGATGTAGGGACCTCAACCATACAATTAGAATTCTATTTTGGACCTTTGCACAACTGGATGAACTTATCAGTCAAGAAAGGGATGTTGGGTAGGCAATTAATAAGGAAGATTGCCAGGGGCTTAATGAGATGAGGTTCATGACTGGTTTCAGCTTATTGTCTGGTTCTCGCTCACCAGTCTAATTAAAGCACAGATTTGAAAGCTAAGGGGAAGAATTGAGCATTATCCTAATTTTCATACTGGTAAGACCTTAAGCTGATTTCTTACCTTCTCTGGGCTTTAAAGTTCGTAGTAATTTGGCATGCACAGAACAACTGTTTAAATGGTGAGTCATTTTCCCCAAGAGACTGAAGCTTCTAGAAAGCCCTGTGGATGACTTTTCATATCCTATAACCTGGGGTAAGCATGTGATGCTGCCAAATTGGAGGGCTTATCCTGCCTTAGTTGGACCAAAACCCCAGTGAATGCCAAAGCCCAGCACAGTGCCTACTTAGTGACTGTTGCTGACTGCCTCACCCATGCTGCTGGTGTTGAAGCAAATTCCATTTGGAAACAGGCCAGATTCTTCTGTGTCTCCTGGGGGACTCTAGAATTTTATAGTGCGTGTTTATATTTGTGTAATCAGCACATTTTCTAATTAAGTGGACATTAGTGTGTTTTACTAAGTATAGTTAAAATTATTGCCTTTAAACACCAAACTAGACTGTAAAATATAGCTTACAAAATTGTGTGTAATAATAATAATATATAGTGCTTATTATGTGTAAACACGGTTTTAATTGCTTAACCTGTATTAGTTCATTTAATCCTCACAGCTCTGCTAGATTTTCTCTTATTAACCTCAGTTTATATATCAGGGTTTTAAGGCCAAAAGAGGTTAAGTGATTTGCCTAAATTACACAAAAACTCAAGGTTATACAAAACATCCCACCTTTATTCTTGAATGACAAAAACATTTAATAGAACTCATTGTGGATGGATGTTTATAGGTGTTTGTGTGGGAAGAGGAAAAATCAGAAGATGGGTACCTGATTTAGAGATTCATTGAGTTAAGATTTAGTGACCAGGAGAGAAGATTTGAAGACTCAGATGGCGGTGTAGATGGTAGTATAAAAAGTGTAAGGGTGATGGAAAATTCAAGATACAAGAAATACGTCTTTTGGAATTTTATGGGGATAATGTATAAATAAAGCAGTGAGTAAAGATGGAAAATGAAATAACTTGAGGAAAAGCAAGAAAGGTTAACTCAGGGAACTTGTGTGGACAGAGTACAGTTCTTCTGCTGATTCATGTTTCAGTTGTTCAAAGAAGGCAATTTTGATATTCAGTAAAAGAATTGATTGAAACCCTGACTGAAAAAGATTGGGCTGCCCTAATGACCAAAGAGAGCCTGTCCTTGGCTTTGGAGGAAAATAGGGACAAACTGTTGAGAAGTTCACTCAAGCTGTGAGACACATGGATGGCAGACAGTAACTGAATGCATTAAGACTGGCTGTAAACATTGAACATTTAACTCATATCTCAATCCAAAGGAATTGTCTAAGAATGGGACAATGATCAACTGGATACAACGATAATATCTTCTTTTAAAATGCCAACATTTAAAAATGCTTACAAGAATTTGACGGCCTATGGTGGATATGTTTTTCCTTCAGAGCTTAGTCCTCTGTATTTTTTTTAAGATTTACTTTTTATTTGAGAGAGAGAGAGTGAGAGAAAGAGCAGGGGGAGAGACAAAGGGAGAGCAAGAGAATCTCAAGCAGACTCCCCACAAAGCCTGGACCCCAATGCGGGGCTCGATTTCATAGACCCTGAGATCATGGCCTGAGCTGAAATCAAGAGTCAGATGCTTAACTGACTGAGCCACCCAGGTGCCCCAGAGCTTAGTACTCTTTGAGCCAAAGTTCTCTTTTTACAACATCTATTTGGTAATGTCGCCTATACTTTCCTGAAATAAAATCCACAGGTAATATAAAATCAATAATACAACTATTTCTATGTAGAGGAGAAATAAATGACAAGGTTAATATTAAAATGGTATGTATTTCTATATGTAAATGTTTGGCAAAGTGACCCTAAAAGACATAATGAAGTAGTCAGATGTGTGCTCTTGTTTGAAGAATTGCTGTGGATTTAATGATATAAATGCAAACTGACACAGTTGTATTATACTAGCAGCCCAGATACCATGAGTGGTGTTGCTCTCAGTGATTTGATTTTCCAGAACAATGAACAACTATAGTTATGCTTTCAAACAAAATAAAATGCAGTCTTCTCTCACTTTCCATAGTAGTTACATTCGTCCAATTTTGTGGATCTAAAAACTGCGTAAAGCATACTTCGCATTTATATGTAAAAAGAATTTAATTTGTAGGCTCAGGTTTTTCACCCAATTGAATATTTGGCATGATAGTCTCAAGTCAAAAGAGATGCTGAATAATTTCTTGTGGTGCAAGGTGTCCGGCACTCCTGGGCTCTATCCACTAAATGCTAATAGCACCCTCCATCACTGTGGCAACAAAGTACTTAAATGCCTAATCCAATCTTGGGCACTCATAGTTTTTAGTCTGCAAAAGCATAAGAAATCAAACTCTGCCGTCAGTAGCGTCTCCGGATCATCAGAAGACCGTTTTTACTTTCTCAACGCTTTGCCTAGGCCATGTGAAGGCAAAACAACAAAATACCCTCAAACTGAATGGTTTAAAGGAACAATGATATGTTATTTCTCATAAGTTGGTTGGTTGGGCAGTTAATTCCTATGAATGCCAATTGAGCCTCTTCAGTGATAGAGACAGTCCAAAATGCCCCCATATATTTTTAAATTTTCACCTGGCAAACATATACTTAGTCTCCAAATCTCAGTTAGATATCACTTTGTCTAGGAGACATTTTCTGATTCCATATACTAGATTGAATTCTCCGTGTGGTACTCCCCTAGCATTCATTTCCTAACATTCATCACATTTTTAGTTGCTTGGGTATTTTCGCTGTCACACTATGAACTCTAGGAAGGCGAATCGTATGTTTGGTTCATCATTGTATCCTGGTTATCTTGTCCCAGATAGCTAAAGGAAACATATTTTGCATTATATTGTATTTGAAGTTGATTTGAAATTCAATTTATGGATCAATTGCCAAAAAAATGTGACCTAATAGTTTTAGAAAATGGTGATGGATTATTTAAAATGTCATTGTATTTACTTAATTAAAAACATTTCCCTTGGAGATGAAGGGAAATGATGGTTTTGATTTATAGAAAAATGTCCATACAAATAATGTGCATTTACCTGTCAATGAGGCATCAAATCATTACATTCTCCACTATTCTGCTAGTGGGTGCTTGGAATCTACTTTGGACATACATCGTTACCCCTCTGGGTTTCTAACTACTTCCTATCCCGTATTTCTTGGGTCCACACTCTGAAGGTTGAACTTGGTTTGAAGTTTTAGTTATTTGTATGAGAACCGTGGATATCTTTTCTTTCTAGGGTTTTAGCCACAGTTTTGAGTCACACTTCAGTCTCATTACAGCGTGCTCATCCATTATGCTTGATGGTTGGCTATACTCTCATGTTGTCACTCACAGGCTATACCTGATCTGCACAAATGTGAGTCTCAGACTTCCCCTATGTATCTAACCCCATGTTTTGTCTTGAACCCTGGGAGAACCCACGGCACCCACAAAATTGATAGAGAAATGAATCTAGAACATGATTCTTCATGTTTCCACTTTCCCTCTGTGAGCTCTCCAGGCAAATGATATTGATTTGTTCTTAATGATCCTTTAAAATACATTCTTATCACCAACCTCTGAGTCCTGTCATGGTTCTAGGCTTACAACTTTGGAAAAAAAGTCTGACTCTAGTTAATATAAAGTCCGTTTCTCAATTTTCTAGGATTTACATCATAGAGGCTTTATTTTGAACTATTACGTTAGCTTAACCAGTGCAATCTACTTTAACTAAAATTTAAGTTCTCTCTCTGAAAAATAGGCACCAGTTTAGATTATTTCTAGAGTCCCTAGCAAATGCAATATCAGAAATTCCGGAATTCCTCTCATATTGCTTCTTTGTGTATACCCCATTGAAAATTCCCTGGATTACTGGTTTCTCTCTGCCTCTACTTGGAGCAGTATCCATGCTTAGATAAGAAACTGGAACCTGGGAGAGTAAGGTGGGATGTGAGTAGGTAATTTTTTTATTTGCGTGCTGCCTTACACATAAGCTTAATCAGCCTTGTAGTTTGAATAAGCAGTAGAAGCAATGCTCTGTATTTGAGCTATTTTGAGACATTGAAAACATTGTGTCTCTTTCAAAATTGGCCATGTCTTTTTGATTTTCTTCCCACTCTGAACATAAAACAGGTGCACCAGAAATAGTTGGCACAAAGCGAAAAAGTTTTTGCATTGAAGACTGATCATTTCTTGTAGTTCACTTTATCTTAGTCATCACTGTTGATTCAGAGATATTAAGTATGGTAATAACTTGAAGCCAAATTAGTCAAGATTTGGCCAGCGCTAACCAGGGTTTGCTTTTACTGTGGGAGGAACTTGCAAAAGGCAATATTGATTATGTCTGGGATATGCCAATTATAATTTGACATTCTGATTTCTGCTTTTTGTTTAACTTAGAAGCAGATTCTGCTTTGCTCTGTTTGTGAAAGACAACTGGATGAGTGAAGATTACTACTTGCAATAAGACTAGCAATTTATCTGAAATCAGAGGCAGAGAAAATGATATCTACTTTTTTCCTTTTTTTGTGTGGAGATGAGGAATATTATTGAACAACATTATCTAGGTAAAAGAAAAAGATGAAAAGAGTAAGAAAGCCATGAGTGATAGTTGAGATGAAAATTTAGACAAAATATAATTAAATACTTAGAAGATTTAAGTATGATGTATAGTTGTGAAAAAATTAAAAAAAAAATATGTTGCCATGAAAAAAAATAGTTGAGGACTGAAAGGGTGCAGAAGTGAATTGGTACATAGGAAATGGGTATTTTAGAGAAATAAGTCACCACTTTGTGATCAATACACTATATAACCCACAACAGAGATTGTGTTCTGGCTGAGGTAATTGCACTTTGATATGTGGAACAGGATGTTAAAATGAGATTCCTCTCTTAGTTTTGGCTGAGGAATGAAGACATTGGAGGCTACATTCAAGAATGAATTATGAGAGTGATTCCTTACCTAAGAATCAGTGAGATGACTCTGAAACTTATGTTGGGGACCAAGAAAGAGGGGAGAGAGCAGGATTTTGAGAGGGGAGTTTTTGGAGAGAACTCTGAGCGCTGTGGATGTCACCCCTTCTCTACATAGGAATGATTGGAGTCTTGTGAGAGAAGTTCAGCTCAGAGAACTAGATGTGTGTTTTTTACAGTTAGGAACAGAGTAGACTGATGTCTGATTAATGCCTGAGTAAGCTGAAGTGGACTTTAAGGAAAAAGGAATATGTCTGGAAAATTTCTGTATATGCCTCTGTTAAGGGGCCAAAGGTGCATGAAATGTAGCCATGGAGAAAATTCAGTAAAAACATAAGCCTGAAGTCATTTTAACATGGGACTCTGGAAAAGAAGATGGTGTATCAGGGTGAGAGGATCCCAGAGTAAGAGGCTAAGGGCTATGTCACTGAGGACAGAAGCCACAGAAGGATTAGGGGCAGCCAGTCATGGGTGAGGCACTGCCTTGGACAAGGGAATCACATTTGCAGATGTCCAGCATAAAAGTCTCCAAAGAATCTGCAAAAACACCTAATGAGAGAATGCTTCTCTGAGGTCTGAAGAACATGGTGCCTTTCCATGACAGCAAAGTCAATAAGAAGTTTTGTATGTCTTTTACCTTTTCTACCTCCCACCACATATTTGAACCCGTAAGGTCAAGAAACAGCAGCTATTGATTAAGGGAGAAAGATAAGAGGACTAAGGGAAAGAACGAAGAAATGGACCACATCTCATTTCTGAAGACAAGTGGCCCATCTGCTGCCAGACTTAGATGGAGAGCAATGCAAGAGTCTTAGCTGTGAATGAAGGTTGAGGGGTTCATTAATATATTGAATTAAATATTGTGATGTCTGAGTCAAGGGTTAAAGTGACCATAGGAATTTCTATCACCAAGAAGAGACTAGAAAATCATAGGGCCTGCTTGACTTTTAATCCAATGACAGGATGAATTTCCTCTTGTGATCATGTTTAAAAGTACAGAGGAAGATAGAAATCATAGAGATGACTTTTGATTATATGCCATGAGCACTTTTCAAAGTTTTGGCTCAGGAGGAAAAACCATAGGCCCTTTCTTGAAGGAGACGTGCCTTTGAGTTAAAAGATCACGAGCTTTAGAATTTGTTTTAAAATCTCTAATCTACCATGTCTTAGCTATAACCTAGAACAATTTACATAACTTCTCTGAACCTCATCTATAAAATGTAACTAATAATAATTTGTGAAGTTCTAGAGTTATGCTCAAGAATTATCATTTTTCTCCACCTTTTCACTCCCTTTTCTACATAAAATCTGAATCTATTATTTAAAAAAAAATACTTCATGAAACTTATGGTAGATGGTGTGGGGTCATCTAAACATGGGACTCTGCAAAAGAAGATAGTGTATCAGGGTGAGAGGATCCCAGAGTAAGAAGCTAAGGGGTATGCCATTGAGGTCAGAAGCCACAGTAGATTAGGGGCAAAAAACAACAACAACAAAAAAAACCCCACAGGTCTTGGTTACTGTTAATAGAGATATAATTCTCTCTAGAAAACAGATTATAAATTCCTTGAGTGGGAAAGAGACAGCAACAATAATAACATAGTATAATGTGATAGTGGAGACAGTTACAGGGGAGAGATCACCAACATGGGTTATTAGAGATTGTTATGGTGTGAGTGTGAGATGGTCATGTTCAGCTGTATGGATAAAATCAGACAAACTGGATTTGATAGGATGATAGCCTAACAAGCAAGTATGAAGGATGGAATCTACAAGTATCTCCAGATAGAAAAAGATAGCTTGAGCAAAAGTGGAAATTGGCAAACATAACTAGGTTACGATGAACTGATATTTGTGATAGAGCAGAGGACTTGTGTAGGTTTGGGAATCCCTTTATAGGAGAAGCAAAAAAGTGATTTGATAGAAGATTCTTATGAACTGAACACTTTTGCTTGGCACATATATCATAATTAAGGTGAAGTCCCTGAAAGTTTTGGATGGGGAAAAACACACTGTTTGAGAAAAATTAATCAACTTTGGTTTATAGGATGGATGAGTAGGGGAAGAGACTAGAAACAGTGAGAACATTTACAGATTATTGCAATAGCTAACTCTTGAGGATCCTGAACTCAGAAAGTAATAGCTGCGAGAATAGAAAGAAAGGGATGAAATATAAGGAGTGAAGAATTGACAGGCTTCAGAAAATATTGACATTTTCAAACATTACACAAGGAAAAGTCTCTAGGCCAGCTCTATCCAACTGAATTTTCTGATTTTTGAAATTTTCTTTATACTGTGCAATATGGTAGCCACATGGGGCTATTGATTGCTTGAAATACAGCTAGTGAGAAATGGAATTTAAAGTTTTATTTGATGTTAATTATTTTACATTTGAATTTAAATAGCCTCATGGAGCTAATTGCTACTATGTAAGTGCAGTATCTCTTCCACTACAAATTGCAACATCCACACCTGAGTTGATAAAAGGATATTTTGAGCATTGTATTGGCATAGTTGTCTCCTACCCAGTGATTCAAGTTTGGCACTATTGCTATCTTTGGCAATTAGCAATGAATTGATTATTTTATTATATTTTTCTCTGACTGCCTTATGGAAATAGAAAAATGAAAATGCTATTACTATTCTCAATAAATGTATGCCTCATCAATTAAGTACAATTAAGGCATGGGCAGAAATTAAGTGTCCAGAAAGTGGTAAAACTTCAGTCTCAACCTAACCTGGGGAGAAAATCAAGATAAAATCATATATTAAAATGGTAGAAATATACTGCCAAGCATAATTTGGGACTTATGTAATTTTATTATTATTATCCTCATTATTATTTAGCAACAACTCTTATAGATGCAGTGACATGGAACATTATCATTTACTTTTCTCACATTCCATTTCTGGTTACAATTTCAACAATGTATTGTATATCAATGCAGGCATTTCTTCTATATATCATTTCTCATAGCACTGAAATTTATTACTATCTTTATTTTTAATGAAGAAAATGTGACTAATTTTTCTATAGCTACACATCTAGTAAATGACAGATTTTGAACAGATCTAGCTGATTTCCAAATTTCCATTTTTGAAGTAGATAAACATGGGACAAAAAGTCCTCAAGCTATCACATGCAACAGTCCATGTTTTAACATTTTTAACTTTGGTTATTCAGATCAGGCTTATTCTCTCAGCATTAAAGCTAGACTTAATCACATATTTGAGTCATTAGAGATTTGATGATTAATTACAAAAATACAATGAATTATTATCATATTAGTAAATAATATTTAGTGTTTATTAATGAGGTAAAAATTAATTTCTTAAGACAACATATTTTCTTAATAAAATGTAATAGGAAAGTATTATCTTCCAGAAATTCTACACTGGACCATAACAATCACCGTTCTGATTGAGATTGAAGTGTTCTTTTTTTTTTTTTTACTATTATAATAATTTTTTATTAGTTATGTTAGTCACCATACAGTACACAAGTAATGAAACATGGAACATTACATCAAAAACTAGGGATGTACTGTATGGAGATCAAAGTGTTCTTATTCTTCAAGGTCATGAAAGGAAGTACAAGGAGGAGTTCTCTGGTTCTAGTCTCAAATTGTCAGCAAGGAGCCATAAAACTGTTGTAGACCCTTCCTAAACAATCAGCAGTCTTGCTCAGGTATCCATGTTTCTGAAAGCCAGTTAGTCACTAAATACATTAAAAGTTAGCCAGTACCTATATACTCCCATTTTTAAAATTCAACCAATCCCTGGACTCTTTGCTTCCCCCAAACGCAATACAAGATCAGGTTTTTGCTTTGTTCAATAGACTGTGTTTTGTTTTGTCTTAGCCTGCAACAAATATATCTCTGTTTTGGATATAGTTGAACGGTGGTCTCCTGCCTCTATATTTCTTTCCTATTTTACTAAGTGAGAGATGCTCTCCTAGTATTTATGACTAGATGTGTTTGGCAGGTGACAAATGACAAAAGACATTATCTAAAAACCTGGGGAAAATATCTCTCTCTCCTAGGTTCTCATGCTCCTCCCAAGGAGACTACATTAAAAGATAGAGTGACCAGTTACAACTAGATCTCATAAACTAACAAATATTAAATATCCATTCTCAATCTCCTTTTTCTCTTAGGGTTTCTCCAGTACCTACTCAGAATAGGCTGAACTTACACAAAATCCAAGGGAATGAGAGTTCTTCTCTGACTTCAAAAAAGAATTTGTTAAAAATATGATTTCTTTTAGGGTGCCTGGGTGGGTCAGTCGGTTAAGCCTCCAACTCTTGATTTCAGCTCAGGACATGATCTCAAGGTTGTGAAATCAAGCCCACTGTGGGGCTCTGTGCTGGGCCTGCTTAAGATTCTCTTTCTCCCTCTTCCCTCTACCCCCTCCCCTCACCCCTTTCCCTGCCCCTGCTCGTGCACACTCTCTGTCTTTCTAAAATAAATAATAAATCTTTAAAAAATATGATTCTTTTATTCTATAAAACACTAAATTTATCTAAACAAAGATTTGATTATTGATTGAACGTCAGATTTCATAGAGTTATATAATTGATCTCTATTGTAATTTATGTTACAAAATATCCTTCTGCCGTTTGTAACTCCTAATGAGAGATTCTGAAATGTCATTCCTGCACTTTCCACTGTAAGAGCAGCATTGCCCCTGCTTGATGGAGAGTACCTCCTTCATTAATAGTAGTCTATAAATGATTACAGGGCTATTATGGTTTTTCCTGCAGGGTTGCAAGATTCTTGGACCTGCAGAGCTAGGACTAGAAATCTGACATTTGGCACAATATAATACCACAATACTATGTCCAAATTAAAATGACCAAGTTAAAATTTATCTAATGAATGATTGCAGGGGCGCAGGGGTGGCTCAGTCAGTTAAATGTCTGCCTTCAGCTCAGGTCATGATCCCAGGGTCCTGGGAGCGAGCCCCACATGGGGCTCCCTGTTCAATGGGGAGCCTGTTTCTCCCTCTCCCTCTGTCTGCTGTTCCCCCTGCTTGTTCTCTCTCTCTCTGTCAAATAATTAAATTAAAAAAAAAAAGGATGAGATTGCAAATGTGATTCCTATGAGGGACTAGAAATGGGGTAAATGGCATAAAATAAAGGGTATGAATCTTGACTGGGGATTTTCTCCTTCAAGTCATGTCTTCCCATAGAATATAATCTTAATATATTTTATCATTTGTGAGTAGATAAAGGATTACTTCTATGGGATCCAGCTTTTAGCATGTATACAATAAGGAATTAGGTAAAATAAACTGGAAACTAATACACAGTGATGTGCTGAAATCCCCATGTATTGGCTCATCAGAGCCAATTGTTACATTTTTAGGAATTTTTCTAGTTGGTTGACATTGGAAAGCTTGACCTCTACCATAATGGAAGTTTTTATACCATGGAAACTGACAAATGCTGTAAATCAAGATTTCTTCTCATCCCCACCCCCACCCCTTGTGCCCTTCTGTTTGTAGTTGTCTTTGTCTGAAGATAGATTTTGATACGAGTTTACCTTTATGAGCCACATGGGCCCCATCATGAAAATACAATATTCTTATTTCTTGGTGGACAAGGGATAACAAAAGACAAATGTGTTTTCTGACTAAATCGAAGTGAAATTATTTACCAATTCTAAAATGAGGTTTAAAGGATGGAGTTCTGATTCAGTCTGCTTCTCTTTTTCTTTTCTTTTTGTGACTACGTTGAGAAATTGTGGCTTATTGGTATCAGGTGTAGGTCCATTTTCATAGTGGCTACACCATTTTACAGTCCCACTCACAGCATACAAGGACTCCAATTTCTCTACAACCTCAACAACACTTGTTCACTTGCTACCTTCTCTCTCTGTGTGTGATAATAGTCATCCTACAGGCGTAGTGTTATTTTATTGTGATTTTGATTTGCATTTCCCTGATGATTACTGATGTTGAGCACCTTTTCATATGCCTGTTGGCCATTTGTACATTTTCTTTTGAAAATATCTATTCAGGTCTTTTGCCCATCTTTGATCAGGTTATTTTTAAATTTGTTCACTTATTTTTTTTTGCCATTGATTTGACTTTTTTTGCTATTATTTTGGATATTTATCCTTTATCAGATATGTGGTTTGCAAATATTTTCTCCCATTTTATAAATTGCCTTTTTTCCTCGGTTGATTGTTTCTTTCACTGTGCAGAAGGTTTTTAGCTTGATGTAGTCCCCCAAATTAAATTACCATATGATTCTGGAATCACACTTATGGTGTATATTCAAGATATGAAATCTGACAGAGATATCTGCACTTCTAAGTTCATTGCAGCATTATTCACAGTAGTCCAAATAAGGAAATAATTCAAATACACATTGAAGAATTAATGATTAAAGAAAATGTGGAATATACATACAATGGAATAATACTCAGCCTTAAAAAAAGAAGGAAATTCTATCATTTGTAACAACATGGATAGATCTGGGAAACATTATGCGGTCAAGGAAGGACAAATACTACGTGATTCCACTTATAGAAGGAATCTAAAATAGTCAAGTTCATAGAACCAGAGAGTAGAATGATGATTTCCAGGGGAGGTGGAAATGGGGAATTCTTGTTCAAGGGGTATAAAGTTGCAGTTATGCAAGATGAATGAGTTCTAGAGATCTGCTCTTCAACATAGTGCCTATAGTTAAACATACGGTATTGTGCACTTAAAAATTTGTTAAGAGGATAGATCTCATGTTAAGTTTACTCACCATAAAACAAACACCCTTCCCAAACAACAACAACAACAGAGGGACACAAGGAAACTTTTGGAAGCAATGGATAGGTTTATTACCTTGATTGTGGTGATGGTACCATAGGTGTATCCACACATGTCCAAACTCATCAAATTGTATCCATCAAATATGTAGTTTTTACATTAATTATACCTTAGTAAAGCTGTGGAAAAAAAGAAATGGAAGTCTAATGGCTACACCTTGATTACTTCATTCTTTCCTGCCTACCTTTGAAACTTGGTGACTGTTAAAAAAAAAAGAGAGAGAGAGATTCTGGGTCTTTGAGAAAACAAAGGAGTCCATTACCTTAAGTAATTGTGAAAAAATGTAACAAATTTTCAACAGAGACAACCTCTTTCTTTTGTAGGCTAATCTCCTAGAAAGGGCTTCTAAGGCTGTACCAGCATCATCATAATAAATAAGTGTGGAATGATCATCTCCTTTGTATCCTGTGTGATCTCTGGCAATTTTGAAACCAGATTTAGTCCAGACAGAACAGCAATGAATGAGAGAAAAACATTCCTTAGTACTCTGTTGGAGGGGGTTCATAGGATTGTAGTGGGGCGGGAGGGTATAGTGATTGGCTACACTTTAGAGGATTCACCTCTACTGGAATCTGATTAGTTGGTGATCAGTGTTAAACAGTTAAATGATGATTTGGATGAACAGGGTTAGATTTTTAAGGCTCTTTTTATTTTCCTTTTTGCTTTATTGCTCTATTCTGAGAAATAATCTGGAGTTAGATCCCATTTCCTATTTTAGTTTTTCTTGTTAATATGGTATATTGATTCCCATCTCTGTCTGCACATTAAAATCACCTATGGGGTTGGAAAAAAAAAAAGTCCTGATACCTGCCCTTATCCCAGAACAATGAAATTTGAGAGCAATTGAGAATCGCTGCTCTGTAATGTCAACTTTTAATAGGTTCAGGATAATTTTAATTTAATTTTGTTTTATCATTTAAGAGTTAATTTCCAAATTGGTTGTTTTTCTGGCTATCACATTTTCATATGATTCTCTTAACTTTCTTTTTTTGTATATATGAAATATTTTTGATCAGATGACACCTACTGAATAGGCTGCTGTTTTGTCCAGGATATCAGTTCTACAAGCTGTTAATTTGATAAGCATTTTGTATGCTTTGTTTTCCTTGATATAAAAAAGAACCTATTGAGACATCAGCACATCTGGGGGAAAACATGCTTTTAATACTTAGGTTGTTATTATTCACTTTGAATAAAAAGCTATCAAACTTGACATGTATCTTTAAAAAATAGAAATGAATCCTTATGGGTAATAATGAATCTGATTTTGAGAAGAAAGCCAACTGGGCAGAGAGCCTTAAGCAGTTTTCCGCATTGTTATTTTATCATAGGACAGGGCCTTTGAGGATATTAAAATATGACTCTTGTCTACTGACCTTGTAAGAGATACAGCTCCTGTTAAACATGGTTGCTTTGTTTTTTGCTTTTGTTCTCCTGGCTTGTACAACGGTTTGTTGGTTAATACAAAAATCCTTCAGACATGAGGTAAAATGAATGCCGTGTTCTGGTGACTGGTATATACCAAACTAGAAGCAAATTCACATGAGAAAAGTGCTCGACAAAAATATTTCATCTAAGATATTTTCCAGCTGAGTTGCCTTCGAATTCTGTTCCCACCACATTCTCTGAATTGCACGGTGGAAAAGCTGAGACTTTTAACTTATGCTCTGCAGAGTACTGGGAACTTGCGCACAGAAACCAGGTCATTTTTTTTTTTTTATTGCTGTCTTTCTACAAGGATTTAATTATTTTTTATATTGTTTATGTAAGGGAAGAACAAATTTGGGAAGAATTTATTTTCTTTAAGAACTGTCAACTATCCCAGTTATATATTCCCATGCATTTTGTTATTATCTTTAACAGTGTATTTTGTTATTATTGACAAATTATATGGATCAAATGATAATAGCCTTTGTAGCTCCAATTTGGGTTTATATGTGTTGTAAGTGTAGCAATATAGGAAGCCTAATATTGTTTGTAAGAAAATGTTTNATTATTGACAAATTATATGGATCAAATGATAATAGCCTTTGTAGCTCCAATTTGGGTTTATATGTGTTGTAACTGTAGCAATATAGGAAGCCTAATATTGTTTGTAAGAAAATGTTTATTAGGGGCGCCTGGGTGGCATAGCGGTTAAGCGTCTGCCTTCGGCTCAGGGCGTGATCCCGGCGTTGTGGGATCGAGCCCCACATCAGGCTCCTCTGCTATGAGCCTGCTTCTTCCTCTCCCGCTCCCCCTGCTTGTGTTCCCTCTCTCGCTGGCTGTCTCTATCTCTGTCAAATAAATAAATAAAATCTTAAAAAAAAAAAAAAAGAAAATGTTTATTAATAGCATATGTGGCAATCAACAGAGATCAATGTGTTTTATTGACAGCATATTACCTAAATTTGGGCTGTTATCAGTACTGATTATTTCATGCCAAAGATATGTTCAGGTTTCTACAGTAAGCGTAAAGTTTCTTCCTTAAGTGTTTACTGTCAAAATTGCATATTATTCAGCAGGACTATCCAGGAATGAAATGAACATGTTACTGGATTCCTCTGTGTTTATATTCTGTCTTCTAATTTAAATCATGAACCATTTGGCAAGAACCATGCTTAATCCTATCAGCACTTACAGAATAGTAAATGAAGTAGATCCCTACCAGTTTATTGAAGAATTCCAGTAGGAGAGACAAAATAACTTTACCAAATTGTGTATGATTTGAGGAAATCTGGGGGATTTTGAAAAATGGCTGACTTAGAAGAATATTTGTTCATTTGTGAAATATTAATTGACCACCAGTTGTATGAAAGGCACCCTACTAAACCATANTTATGATTTGAGGAAATCTGGGGGATTTTGAAAAATGGCTGACTTAGAAGAATATTTGTTCATTTGTGAAATATTAATTGACCACCAGTTGTATGAAAGGCACCCTACTAAACCATACATACATACATACATATGTGTATGTATACATATAGACACGTTTTTTTCTTTATTCCTGGGAAACTCAGTCTAGTTGAGGAAATGAGATCAATACAAATAACTACAAGGCAGGAGAAACTGTGAAAAGTGTCAGGCTAAGATTTACACTTACTCCTGTTTCTACTGTTAACTAGTTATGTGACAGTGGCAGACCATAGAGCCTTTCTGGGACTTAGTTTCCACATCTGTAATATGAGAATATGAACTGCTTTGTTTCCAAGATCCTTTCCAGCCCTTAAATAATTATTAAAAAGAGGGCACATTTATGTGGTATACATTTTAACGCACTGAAAAGTCATTCTTTTGTAAGAAATTATCATCAAAAAGCTGATAAAAATTGAGTGAATCAGTAAGAGCTAGAGAAGGCTGGCGTGTGTATCAGATGTGAGTAATCAGGAGAAAATCACTACCTTGGTCTTCTTCTCTCCCCTTCCTGGAATGATCTTCCCCTAGATTCCCCCCTGGCACTCTGCCCCATCCCCCAGGTCCTTGCAGACAGATCACTTCCTCTGAGAAGCCTTCCCTGACCAACCTCTCACAAAAGTCTCCCTGCCCACATCTCTGTATCACACCCCTTGCTTATTTTTTCTCATAGCTCTTATTACTCCCTACCATTGCATTTTATATTGGTTTGTAGAGTTAATTAGTTGCCTCTCCCACTAGGATACATGCTCTATTATGAGAGAAATTTTATTTATGTGGTTCATTGCTGTTTCACCAGCTTCTAGAACAGTGTCTGGCACATTGAAGCCACTTTATAAATATTTATTGACAAAGAAAGTAAACTTCCGTATAATGACTCCAATTTTTGAACAATAGCCCTTCCTCTTTTTCTACAATATCTATTTACTCGCACAAGTATTACACTACCTAAATAGCTTACTAATTTGTGCTAGCTTTTGTAGATGAGATTTCAGTTTCACTTCCTTCTTTCCTTCCTTCCTTCCTTTTGAAATGTGGCTTTTCAGTTAAATAGTACAGAATGTGGAGCCTTTACTTACTTCTTGCGTAAAGGTTAAACTAGAAACCTTATGAAATTGAACTTTCTCATGAGTTTAGTGTTATTTACAAGTTTTATCAAAACGGATAGAAGAAATAATTCTTGCAGATTGATTTCCATCTTATTTTTAGGACCACCTGAATGTACACGAGGACTATATATAGGTGTATATATACTTATTTTTAATATTAAAATTAGCTTTTTGAATTTATAAATTATTTGTGTCTGCTCAGGTCAGAAAAACAGATTGTACTTTTATTTTTGATTCAAAATAAAGTGTCAGAACAGAGAAAAGCTGAACTGTAGCTAAATTTGGTTCCCATCATGAATCATTAGAATACTTAGATAGTCACATTGTCACTGGCTACAAAGTCGATGGGAAGTGCAGTGGATGAGTTAACTCCATAAGGAGAATCCTCTTGGAATTCTGTAGGTGAAAAATGGTTTCCTTATTTTGGGAAAAAATGAAATTAAATTGCTTACATCAAACTTGCTTTCCCTTTAAACAGAGACTTTAGAAGTCTAAACAAAATAAATTAATTGGTTGCTTATATGAAGCTCAATTATAAATTTATATAGCAAAAGGTTAAATTATTTGAATGAAATAAGGAAAAAGAGATACAATCATAGTTTTTTTCCAAAGCCTATATTCTAGCATAACTGATACTGATTTGTAGCTTATATATTAAGTTTTTCAATTTTTTATTATTTTTTAAAGCATTTAAAATTTATTTTGCGAGAGAGAGGGAGAGCGAGCACAAGCAGGAAGGACAGAGGGAGAGGGAGAGAGAGAGAGAGACTCCTAAGCCAACTCCTTGCTGAGCGAGGAGCCCGACATGAGGCTTGATCCTGTGACCCTGATACCATGACCTGAGCTGAAACCAAGAGTTGGACACTTAACTGACTGTGCCACCCAGGTGCCTCTATAGCTTATATTTTTATTATATACAATCATATTTATGAGTTGTTGGTTTTTATTAATTATCTCTAGTATACTAATAAATTTGGGTGTTTGCATTTTGATTTCATGAATTAATATAATTACAAAAATACCTTAAACAGGTTAGAATATCAGTTTTCATTTTGGGATGTAGGCTTATCCTAACCTCTGATACCCTATGTATGTGTTGCTGGTCTCTGCTCAAGAAAGAAGCCATGGTCAAAAACAGCTTGTGTAATTTGGTTCTGTTTGCTCTTGACCCACTATTGCTTTGAATGTGGCTCCTGGCGACAGAAAGCTCTGATGACTACAACTCTGTGCTATTAACATGAGAGAAAATGAAGGACTCTACTTTTAAATAATATGGGCTCCTTGATATTCACAAGCACAGAAAAGTCAATCAAAATATCATACTTTTTCACCATTAGTATTAAGCTTGGATTTCTGTCCTTTCCAAAGCTGAGCAAAATGGGTATAAATTTAAGTACTTAGGTTTATACAATCAAAGCAATTGTGTTTGTGTTGGTCAGTGACTGCATTTGTAGCTCTGTTCATTTTAAAACTGACTCATGGCTGAATTATGAATTATGAATTATGAATTGGCCTATAATTTACAAATGGAAAATTCTGGACCAGTGCCTCCTGGTTTTAGCAAAGGCAGATTTTATCAGTTTTGAACTATTGGTAAGTGCGGTATAGCAAGAATATTAAATAAATCATTCATTTTACTAGTTAACAACATTGAGAATTTGTACTTGACATGACTGAGACTGGTACAGCTAGACTTTGCTGGGTATGGGCTGAGGCTAGGTTACCATCTGGCATAGCTACAAATTCCTCTCTACCCACCTGGGCTAGATTCATTAAAATTCCTTCTCAAGACATGTTGGTAGCCACTGTTATACCTACTCTTTCAAGTTCCCAGACATCCATCATACTTTTCAAAAGTAGAATACACAGTAGTAATTTAATACAAATCCAGATCATGTAAATTCATGTTTGGGGTTTATAAAAATGTATCTGGTTTATTGAAGAGTTTTAACCAAGTGATTTATTCACATTTTAATATCTGCCTTCAAGTGTACTGTTAGGACTCTGTCTGGGTTGTGGAGCCCATAAACACATTCTAGGCAAATTGGCTAACTTTCTGGGCTGAGTCAGTCTAGCTCAGCTAAAATGTTCAGTTCATTGACTGATTTGAATTGGATCACCATCCCTACTTCCAGACCAGAGCTGGCCAGAAGCGAGGAGGGGAATGAAGTCTGCTCTTTCATTGTTCTCACTCTAGCATGCTGTAAGAGAGGGTCTCACACTAGGTGTCTTGAATGTCTTGTCTTCTCCCCTCTGCTGGGTCTAGCTCTTTTGGCATTGTAGGAGGAGATGGGATCAGGGGAAACGGGACGTGTGCCTTAACCAGTTTTCACTTAGTTATTATTGCTTACCTGGCTTATATGTAGGGACCCCAGCATGGCAGGCATCTGCAGGTTGGCTCCTCAGAGAGCATGGGTGCAAGTTCTTCAAAGACCTCTGGGGGTTGGGGGAGCTACCTCACTGTGTCTTCCCTGCTGTGTGGGTTCAGGTTTGAATGGTGGTCTCCCTCTTGGGTGGAATTCAGGTTAGATAGCTCAGGCCAACTACTCTCGTTGCCATTCACGTGAATCATGGAAAACTGGTGTGAACTTGCCAGCTGTTCCCTCCTTACTAGCCACATCCCCAGTTCTCTTTCTCTCTCTTGAAACAGGTGCAGAGGCAGATGAGTAAGTCTGCTTCCTCAAAAGCTATCATATTGAGAGCAATAGACCAGTCTCCTTCTCTGTGCAGCTTCCTCTGAATGCCACAAGTGATTCTCTTGGATCCCTCCTCATTTGTCTGGTCAGGAGAAGGCTCCTTTTTCCTTTAGCCAAGATGAGGCAAGAGAACCTTTTCTAACCCATAAGGCTGATGATGCCAATGACTCTTTCTTCCCCCTTTTTCCTGGCCACGGCTAATATCTATAGTAAAGGCAGTGGTAGGATGGCAGTAAAGTGGGTAGAGTCCTCTCAGCTGACTTTTATTAAGCCTTGGGGAAGGTGTCTGTCTCAAATCATTATTAAATCTCTTTAAAATTTTGAGGTATTAAGCTTCTTTTTTATTTTTTATTTTTGTTTTTTGCTTTCAGCCCTATTTGCTCATTTTGGGATTATTTGTTTAAAATATCAATAAGGTCTCACTTTATGTTCAAAGTTTGAAACAACTCTTCTTGGTTAAAAAAGTTCTAATAATTCCACATTCAAACCTGGTGGGTCAAGTAGACAAAGTACTGAACCTGTATTTTCTTTATTTCTGCCTGGAGTTGATCCTTAGGCTGTAAATAGTAATACTCCCATCTTTTGTAACATGTGAATTATGTGAGTACTGAATTGGGCAAAGTTTTCATCCATTCTGTACATAAAATGTGACCAATGTATATTTCTCAAACATCATAAACATTAGGGTACGATGTTTTATGTTGTTTTAGAAATGAGTTCCCTGCAATATTTTATACAACCAGATTCTAATGAAAAAAGAATTCAAATTGAGTAATTCCCAATTTGTATGATCCTGAGGATTCTCTGGGTCTAGCTTCAAAATCAATACTGTTACTGGAATGAATGGCAATTATCATCCACATACTTATTCAGACATTAATTTAGAAAAGAATTTATTAGTTATATTGCTTACATTTAGTCTTTGTCCATGTTATTTTAGGGCTCTGATTAAAAACAGAGAAGTAATTTCAAATTTCAAAGAAAATTTGATGTACTTGAATGATATTACAGGGGCAAAATTATATTGGTATTATTTCTTATCCATGAGTAGACTATTTAAAGTGGTAAAATATTGGTGTGTGAAGAGGCAAGGAAGCCAGTTTAAGAAAGAGAGAGGTGAATCAGTGATACATTGACCGGTGATAGAAAGAAGAGGGTAGGAGATGGAACATACAAAACAGTCAAGACCTGTAATCTGGGTGTGGGGGAGGTGCAGGTGGGAAGCGAATAGAAGTCAGGTAAATCATGAGTCCTGCGAGGGAATATATAGAGAAGAGAGAAGGGATTTGCAGCCTCGCTTATTACCTATAAACTAGGCCCTTACCCATTCTTGTCGGACAAGCAGTTTTCCTTCCCCCATCCTAACTCTCTGTGATGCCGCAATGGAGATGATTTGGTGGTCAGCAAAATATCACCAGCCACTGCATCATAATTTCCCCTCTGTTATGAAAAGTTTATTCTGGTTACAACTTCATTTTTCCTCCCCTCCACCCCCCTGCTCCCAACTTCACCGTCTTTGAACCTCAGAGATTCCTAGGGACTTTTGTTCCTTTATACCACCCGCCGAATGGAAAATGGACATTTCTGACTTTTGCACCACTTGAACCCCTGAGACTTACTCAGAGTCATGTGGGCTCTCTGGAGGGCAATGGTGTGTGGCTGTTGGGTAGGACCAGGGTTTCATTTGCCTAGTACTTGGCTGTAGGGCCAACCTAAAGTAAGGTTTGCAGAGTTCAATCAGTGTCCTCGGGACTCTGCCTGCTGGGCCTGATCTGGGTTGGCAACAGTGTTTCAAAGTGCTCACAATAATTTTTATCACGAAGTTGGGGCACTCTGCTTCCAAGGAGGTCTGGCCAGATTCAAGCAGTCTGGCCAGTACTCAGGAAAGGAGACTGATGAGAGCTACACTGCAGTCAGGGTCCTAATCCAACAGGACTGAAATAGCCCCAGGAAACCAAGCCTGGTCATCAGGAAGGGAGGGAAATATGGTCAGTGCTGGGGGACTGTAGTTTGAGGGGAACACAGGTGTTTGGGACCTCTCCCAGGAGCCCCTCACACCAAATTTAGGTCAGAAAAACTAGTGTTGTCAGTACCTCCTGGCTGAGGAAGTCACACCCAAAACACTGCCAAGCTTTGCTGCAACAGTCATATGACCTGGTGGGCGGTTGGAGGTCATCAGTACATCTCTGGACAAGGCTCTAGGGAAAGCAGGAACCAACTTTGCTCTTTGTTTTTGTTCTCCTTCTGACCAGAGACATCTTTCGAGGACATAGTCTAATTGCGTGTGTGTGTTCTTATTCTTTTCATTTAACTGAAAAACTAAGTTTTTAAATTTTGCATGTGGGTTTTCTAACAACACATACAGAGTTTCCAAGAAGGAGGTTGAGATATGTGGGGAAGGTCTATGACACAGAATTTAGCAAGGATGAGATTTCACTCCTTTAAGATTAGGACTAGTGTCTTTAAACAAAAAGTGGGAGTGGATTCAGAAGCTTCCTCCTGTGGTTTCTTTTTTCTTTTTAAAGAATAGTTTATTCTTGCCTGAGAAATTAAAAAAAAAGTTTTAGAGGTTTGGATCTGTATTTTATTTATAGTTAATATCTACACTTTTACTCTGAGATACTCTGGTTTAGAGCTTGGAAGGAGGAGGATTTGCAATAAAAAATGTACAGAAGTGAAGGCTATAAAGAATACTCATGACAAAGGCACAAGCATTTGCATTTCATGTTTGTAAATGACTCATAAAGTAATGAAACCCTTTATGGTATTTCCCCACATGAAACTGAAGTCAAAAGCTTTTAATCAGGTCTGTCCTTAAATGTATCCTCTAATAATTTCATAAGGAATTTTTGGTTTTCCCTAAAAGAGAGATGGAAGTATCTATTTGGATTAATTGTAATGGGAGGGAAAAATTAGTTAATTCTCTCTATAGTGGGTGAAAATTGGAGGTTGCTGTAAGGACAAATGCACACGAATGACATGCCAGGACTGCTTGCACGGAAACTCATGTGCTTGGGTTCAGTGTTTGGCCTCAGGCCAAAGGCTGCAACTAACAGGAAAGTGTCAGCATCTCAATATAATTGCATGTCCTGGAGCCTATTATTGCACTAATAAAAATGCTTTTCAATAAATCTGAGAAAGGAAGTGGGAGAAAAAAAACACCAGAAAGAAAGGAATTGCCTGAAATATTTTATTATATTTAATAAAATTCTCATTAATGGAAAGAGTAGCTTTCTGCTAAATAAATGTACTTTAATTTTATTTTCTGATTAATTTGATTTGGAGGAAAATGCAAATCCTTTTTTTTTCAATGTACTTTCTTAAGAGAAGAGTAAAAGGCAAGTAGGCATCCCTGTAGGCGAATGTTTTCTCAAGGAGAGGGAAGAGGAAGGGGGACGTGGACACCAGAAGCTTAGGGTTCGGCTAGTAATTATGTCACTGATGTACTGAGTGACCTTGGGCAAATGATTTAACCTCTCCTTCCCCATACGTAAAATGTAAATGTTTCATGTTTATAAAATAATAAGAATGTCAAAGGTTTTTGATGTGTGTATTATTATTTATAATGGGTGTAATAGAGAGTATATCTGATCACTAATAATGATCTTAATTACACATAGCAGTTACCTGAGTATCCTTATAGGCACTAGCCCTAGTAATGTTAATATAGGAATGTAATCTATAAAGATTTTTCTATTCTGCTTCCTATAAAACAAAGAAACGCAAAGAAGAGGACTAATGCTAACTAAATTGTATAGTTCACTTACTATGGCCAATCTTCACAGGAATAAAGGGAAGGAAAAGGAAAAGAAATTCTTTTGCATTGAATTTCTACCAAGAGCCAGATGTTTACATATGTTACCTTTTCTCTTCATGCTTAGCAAAATTTCTGGCACATAGTAGATATTCGACAAGTATTTGGTGGGTAAATGGATGCTTCTTGTTTCTCCTTTTCAATTTTCAAAATAACCTTATAAAGCAAACCTTATCTCTATGTTACAGAAGAGAATGAGGTTAAAACTAAAAATTTGATTAAGAGCGCATGACAACAAATGGTAGAGCCAGAATTTGAATGCTGATTTGTCTGAATCCCAGAAGAATGTTCTTAGTAACAAGACTTTGGTGGTCTTTTGATTCATAGAGGTTAACAGTCCGAAGTTTGATGGTTATTATGATGGCTTTATTGAGTGTGAAAGAAGTTGACGTGATGAGATCACCTACTCACTTTGGACCTAACGGGATTTGGTTAGCACTTTACATGTGAGACCTATATCTGAATGGAAGTGTGAGGGAAAGGGAGGTGCTGACCACCTCTCTGTGGCAGAGAAGTTCATTAGCTGGCATGGCCTGTGTGGGATCTTGTGGTCAAAACTGAGCTGCAAGAACACTTCTCACACACAGTCATGGATATGAGGAGCTGATGAGTGGAAGATGTAAGTCATGAAAACAAGGAAGGCTCAGTTGCTGTTGTGAGCTGGGAAAAAGGGAGGACCAAAGGAAAGAACGGCGGTGAATGGGACATGGTTTGGGTGGGTCCTGGCATGAAACTGGTGCTCATGGCTGAGTGCTCCTGTCCCAGCTACTTTGGTAAATGGCCAGGGAAAGAATATGTTTTGCCCATTGTTGGTAGAAAACTGTCTTTGCCTTGTGTGCTAGTTGTGACTTACCGCCTCTGTGTTCCCAACCCACCCTTCCTTGCCCTTGCTTTGTGCTACTGGAGCTAGAACCTGTAATCGTTTTTCCTTAGCCAGCTGGTACAGTGTTAGCTTTGCTGGTAGACAGAGCTGGAAGGACACTGCAGAAGGGGTTTCTCTTCATCTTTTCAGTGTATTTGTTTGTTCTTGCTCCCAGTAGTGAATACTCTCCTATTAGTTTTACCAATGCCCAGGGGTCATTTCTCAGCGAGTTTCACCAGTACTCCAAAGGGTGGCTCTGGCCACAGCAGTGGTGACTTCCTGAAGGATCTCACCAGAGCCTTGGGGGCAGCTTCCCAGAGAGCCTTCCTGGCGTTCCAGGAGATGGCTTTCTCTTTGGCACCCCACCAGGTAGTTTGCTGCTGGCCATCCCTGACCAGTGGCAGTCAAGCTAACTCCTCAGCTATCCAAGGGCCACAGCCACTCCTTCCCTAAGGAGGTTCAACTCTCAGCCTTGGGGAGAGCCCTTTTCCGGATTTATTCTTTCTCTGAATACTTCATCTTAGCCCTGGAAGTAGTGGCTGCCTCCTTTATCTGCTCTTCTCATGTTCTTTGCTATTCTCTTACCTCTTTGTAGTTAATCCTCTGGTATAAGTTAATATTTTTTTTTATATTACATTTACCCTGTTCAAATTTTTTAAAAAAATATTTTATTTATTTGACAGAGAGAGACAGCCAGCGAGAGAGGGAACACAAGCAGGGGGAGTGGGAGAGGGAGAAGCAGGCTTCCCGCTGAGCAGGGACCCTGGGTTCCAGGACCCTGGGACCATGACCTGAGCCAAAGGCAGATGCTTAACGACTGAGCCACCCTCTGTTCAAATTTCTGGTATGGTTTCCCTGCTGGACCCTGATCAACACACCAACTTGCCCTCAAAAGCAGAGCTTGAGGCAGAGGCCTATGTGAGAATATAGCCTTAGGGTGCTGGCAACAAGGACAGAGGAGTGAAACAGGAAGAAGGAAGAGCCAATACAGCAATGTGTTATCAAGTTGGTCATGCCAATGGGCAGCTGGTTTTTCAATCCCATGGAACTTTTTGAGAAACCATGTGAACTATATCTCAGAACTGATGGTAGAAAGAATGGAGAAAGTATTTATCCTTTGGCTCCCCTGTCCCATTGTTCAGAGTGAAGACCTGCTGGATTGCATCAGCTTGAAAGTAGTTGAAGCCTACAGGGAACTGGTTGCCACAGCAGTGGCTGGAATACTAGGTAAAGCCAACAGAATATGGAAACTGGTACATAAGGGATGTTTGGTATAATTACCAAAATAAGAAATGGGTATTTAAAAATCTTTCCTTGATGTCTTATAAAAACTTAGCTAAACTTTCAGGGTGAGAAAATTAGGTTAGTAATTGAAAAATGTATGAGTTGCAACTTGGTTCCTTTATTTAAGGTGTCTGGATCCAGTTAGGGCAAGAGTGGGTGGAAGATCAGCCTTGTATAAAATAAGCACTGAGCAGGGCAGTATGCGGTTGATGTTAAATTATGTTACTATAGGAATTTATTAGGAGACATTGCATCTTACTGGAGCAGGAGGCCAACAAGTCCAAGAAATGACATTATCTCTGCCAAAGCTAAGAGGTCATAAATAATTATGGCAAGGAAGGGGAGACATTGTCAGAAATTCAGGAAAAAGCAAGAGATAGGTCAACAGTTAAAGGAGCAACTCAAAGCAAAGGCTGGAAACCAAGTGTCTCAGGATTTTGTTATTCCTGGGGCTGTGGATGTGATTAGAGAGAGAAAACTGTGAATCCAGGAAAATTCTGATATCAAATGGTAAAAGTCTTGCAGAAATAGTGATACCCTCCATTCTGCTGCCCTCTCTGATAGACATCTCCTGATCTCCCAACCACTTTCCATCTCGACTCAGTGGGAGACGGGAGCAGTCTATGTCTTTCTTGCTCTTCCTTCAGGCCACTTTCTGACCTCAGGCCGGAACTCTGTCCTGTCCTCATTATCTGAGGCCCACAGTATTTTTTTTTCTGGCTAGTTTCAACTTACTGTTTACATTTTCGATTCTGTGAGCAAAAATTATAGGGCTTGTCACTTATTTTGCAAATATTTATACTTTTTGATTTGGAAATCTTCAAACATATTTTTGAACTTTTATTTCAGAAAAATATTTTTTAAAGATTTAGCATTTTTGAATTCCAGGAAGCTAACAATTTTGTGAATCATGCAGAAAGGACATATAGTTTTCTGCAAAATGATCAATTCTCCAAATAGCATAAAGGTTAGGGGGAGAAGGGAATCAGGAACAAATTTTGAAGGCAGCAGTAAGAATCAACATTGACTGAGAAGTCAAGCTTTGTGTAAAAGCTTTCATTTATCTGGTTAGAAATGCTACCAGAGGGGCGCCTGGGTGGCACAGCGGTTAAGCGCCAGCCTTCGGCTCCTACCAGAAAGGTACTATCTTAGATTTGTAGCTGAAGAAACTGACTGTGGAGGGGCATGACTAATGTGCTCGAGGTCAGATGGACTAGCCTTTCCTGGACTCCTATGTCCACAGTCATTTCTTCCCTTTCTGAAATCCTGTTGCACATTTTATATATAGTGTGACTTTGGCCCTTCTGGTATCCAAACCTATACTGTCAAAATATTTTTGAGCTCGGCCTCTTCAGTTAGATTACAGACAAGGAATATTTCCTTGATATTACTAGTGCCTAGTGATGCTAAAAGGATAATGAGCTCTGTGTGGTATGGGGAGAAGACAATNTAAGCCAACTCCTTGCTGAGCGAGGAGCCCGACATGAGGCTTGATCCTGTGACCCTGATACCATGACCTGAGCTGAAACCAAGAGTTGGACACTTAACTGACTGTGCCACCCAGGTGCCTCTATAGCTTATATTTTTATTATATACAATCATATTTATGAGTTCTTGGTTTTTATTAATGATCACTAGTATACTAATAAATTTGGGTGTTTGCATTTTGATTTCATGAATTAATATAATTACAAAAATACCTTAAACAGGTTAGAATATCAGTTTTCATTTTGGGATGTAGGCTTATCCTAACCTCTGATACCCTATGTATGTGTTGCTGGTCTCTGCTCAAGAAAGAAGCCATGGTCAAAAACAGCTTGTGTAATTTGGTTCTGTTTGCTCTTGACCCACTATTGCTTTGAATGTGGCTCCTGGCGACAGAAAGCTCTCATGACTACAACTCTGTGCTATTAACATGAGAGAAAATGAAGGACTCTACTTTTAAATAATATGGGCTCCTTGATATTCACAAGCACAGAAGAGTCAATCAAAATATCATACTTTTTCACCATTAGTATTAAGCTTGGATTTCTGTCCTTTCCAAAGCTGAGCAAAATGGGTATAAATTTAAGTACTTAGGTTTATACAATCAAAGCAATTGTGTTTGTGTTGGTCAGTGACTGCATTTGTAGCTCTGTTCATTTTAAAACTGACTCATGGCTGAATTATGAATTATGAATTATGAATTGGCCTATAATTTACAAATGGAAAATTCTGGACCAGTGCCTCCTGGTTTTAGCAAAGGCAGATTTTATCAGTTTTGAACTATTGGTAAGTGCGGTATAGCAAGAATATTAAATAAATCATTCATTTTACTAGTTAACAACATTGAGAATTTGTACTTGACATGACTGAGACCGGTACAGCTAGACTTTGCTGGATATGGGCTGAGGCTAGGTTACCATCTGGCATAGCTACAAATTCCTCTCTACCCACCTGGGCTAGATTCATTAAAATTCCTTCTCAAGACATGTTGGTAGCCACTGTTATACCTACTCTTTCAAGTTCCCAGACATCCATCATACTTTTCAAAAGTAGAATACACAGTAGTAATTTAATACAAATCCAGATCATGTAAATTCATGTTTGGGGTTTATAAAAATGTATCTGGTTTATTGAAGAGTTTTAACCAAGTGATTTATTCACATTTTAATATCTGCCTTCAAGTGTACTGTTAGGACTCTGTCTGGGTTGTGGAGCCCATAAACACATTCTAGGCAAATTGGCTAACTTTCTGGGCTGAGTCAGTCTAGCTCAGCTAAAATGTTCAGTTCATTGACTGATTTGAATTGGATCACCATCCCTACTTCCAGACCAGAGCTGGCCAGAAGCGAGGAGGGGAATGAAGTCTGCTCTTTCATTGTTCTCACTCTAGCATGCTGTAAGAGAGGGTCTCACACTAGGTGTCTTGAATGTCTTGTCTTCTTCCCTCTGCTGGGTCTAGCTCTTTTGGCATTGTAGGAGGAGATGGGATGAGGGGAAACGGGACGTGTCCCTTAACCAGTTTTCACTTAGTTATTATTGCTTACCTGGCTTACATGTAGGGACCCCAGCATGGCAGGCATCTGCAGGTTGGCTCCTCAGAGAGCATGGGTGCAAGTTCTTCAAAGACCTCTGGGGGTTGGGGGAGCTACCTCACTGTGTCTTCCCTGCTGTGTGGGTTCAGGTTTGAATGGTGGTCTCCCTCTTGGGTGGAATTCAGGTTAGATAGCTCAGGCCAACTACTCTCGTTGCCATTCACATGAATCATGGAAAACTGGTGTGAACTTGCCAGCTGTTCCCTCCTTACTAGCCATATCCCCAGTTCTCTTTCTCTCTCTTGAAACAGGTGCAGAGGCAGATGAGTAAGTCTGCTTCCTCAAAAGCTATCATATTGAGAGCAATAGACCAGTCTCCTTCTCTGTGCAGCTTCCTCTGAATGCCACAAGTGATTCTCTTGGATCCCTCCTCATTTGTCTGGTCAGGAGAAGGCTCCTTTTTCCTTTAGCCAAGATGAGGCAAGAGAACCTTTTCTAACCCATAAGGCTGATGATGCCAATGACTCTTTCTTCCCCCTTTTTCCTGGCCACGGCTAATATCTATAGTAAAGGCAGTGGTAGGATGGCAGTAAAGTGGGTAGAGTCCTCTCAGCTGACTTTTATTAAGCCTTGGGGAAGGTGTCTGTCTCAAATCATTATTAAATCTCTTTAAAATTTTGAGGTATTAAGCTTCTTTTTTATTTTTTATTTTTGTTTTTTGCTTTCAGCCCTATTTGCTCATTTTGGGATTATTTGTTTAAAATATCAATAAGGTCTCACTTTACGTTCAAAGTTTGAAACAACTCTTCTTGGTTAAAAAAGTTCTAATAATTCCACANCTTTCATTGTTCTCACTCTAGCATGCTGTAAGAGAGGGTCTCACACTAGGTGTCTTGAATGTCTTGTCTTCTTCCCTCTGCTGGGTCTAGCTCTTTTGGCATTGTAGGAGGAGATGGGATGAGGGGAAACGGGACGTGTCCCTTAACCAGTTTTCACTTAGTTATTATTGCTTACCTGGCTTACATGTAGGGACCCCAGCATGGCAGGCATCTGCAGGTTGGCTCCTCAGAGAGCATGGGTGCAAGTTCTTCAAAGACCTCTGGGGGTTGGGGGAGCTACCTCACTGTGTCTTCCCTGCTGTGTGGGTTCAGGTTTGAATGGTGGTCTCCCTCTTGGGTGGAATTCAGGTTAGATAGCTCAGGCCAACTACTCTCGTTGCCATTCACATGAATCATGGAAAACTGGTGTGAACTTGCCAGCTGTTCCCTCCTTACTAGCCATATCCCCAGTTCTCTTTCTCTCTCTTGAAACAGGTGCAGAGGCAGATGAGTAAGTCTGCTTCCTCAAAAGCTATCATATTGAGAGCAATAGACCAGTCTCCTTCTCTGTGCAGCTTCCTCTGAATGCCACAAGTGATTCTCTTGGATCCCTCCTCATTTGTCTGGTCAGGAGAAGGCTCCCCTTTCCTTTAGCCAAGATGAGGCAAGAGAACCTTTTCTAACCCATAAGGCTGATGATGCCAATGACTCTTTCTTCCCCCTTTTTCCTGGCCACGGCTAATATCTATAGTAAAGGCAGTGGTAGGATGGCAGTAAAGTGGGTAGAGTCCTCTCAGCTGACTTTTATTAAGCCTTGGGGAAGGTGTCTGTCTCAAATCATTATTAAATCTCTTTAAAATTTTGAGGTATTAAGCTTCTTTTTTATTTTTTATTTTTGTTTTTTGCTTTCAGCCCTATTTGCTCATTTTGGGATTATTTGTTTAAAATATCAATAAGGTCTCACTTTATGTTCAAAGTTTGAAACAACTCTTCTTGGTTAAAAAAGTTCTAATAATTCCACAATTCAAACCTGGTGGGTCAAGTAGACAAAGTACTGAACCTGTATTTTCTTTATTTCTGCCTGGAGTTGATCCTTAGGCTGTAAATAGTAATACTCCCATCTTTTGTAACATGTGAATTATGTGAGTACTGAATTGGGCAAAGTTTTCATCCATTCTGTACATAAAATGTGACCAATGTATATTTCTCAAACATCATAAACATTAGGGTACGATGTTTTATGTTGTTTTAGAAATGAGTTCCCTGCAATATTTTATACAACCAGATTCTAATGAAAAAAGATTTCAAATTGAGTAATTCCCAATTTGTATGATCCTGAGGATTCTCTGGGTCTAGCTTCAAAATCAATACTGTTACTGGAATGAATGGCAATTATCATCCACATACTTATTCAGACATTAATTTAGAAAAGAATTTATTAGTTATATTGCTTACATTTAGTCTTTGTCCATGTTATTTTAGGGCTCTGATTAAAAACAGAGAAGTAATTTCAAATTTCAAAGAAAATTTGATGTACTTGAATGATATTACAGGGGCAAAATTATATTGGTATTATTTCTTATCCATGAGTAGACTATTTAAAGTGGTAAAATATTGGTGTGTGAAGAGGCAAGGAAGCCAGTTTAAGAAAGAGAGAGGTGAATCAGTGATACATTGACCGGTGATAGAAAGAAGAGGGTAGGAGATGGAACATACAAAACAGTCAAGACCTGTAATCTGGGTGTGGGGGAGGTGCAGGTGGGAAGCGAATAGAAGTCA